>NC_081416.1:147536980-147836980 GCF_949786415.1 Peromyscus eremicus
CTACCACCTCCAACAGGTTCTCTCCTCTTCCCATTCCCAACAGCCTCCAGTATACCCTCAAAATCTATTCTAATTCCTCTTCCCAGGGAGATCCATATGTCCCCCTAGAGATTTTCTTGTTACTTAGCCTTTCTGGGTCTGTGGGTTGTATCATGATTATCATTTACTTAACAGTTATTATCCAATTTTAAGTAAGTACATACCTTGTTTATCTCTCTTGTTTGGTTATCAATTGAGGATGATTTTGTCTAGTTCCAAAAGTTTTCACGCAAATTTCATGATGTTGGATTTTTAGCAGCTAAGTAATACTCCATTGTGTAAAGGTACCACATTTCCTTTATCCATTCTTCAGTTGAGGAACATATAGGTTGTTTCTGGTTCCTGGATAGTATAAACAAAGCATCATTGAACATAATTGAGCAAGTGTCTTTGTTGTAGGATGGAGTGTCCTTTGGGTATATACACAAGAGTATTATAGCAGGGTCTTAAGGTGGATCAATTTCCAGTTTTCTGAGGAAATGCCATATTGATATCCATGGTGATTGTACTAATTTTTACACCCACCAGTAGTGGAGGAATGTTCCTCTTGCTCCACCTCCACTCTAGCATGAGCTGTTACTGTGTTTTGATCTTAGCCATTCTGACAGATGTAAGGTAAAATCTCAGTGTCATTTTGTGAGGCAGATAAGGCCTAAAGCACTGGGCCATGCCTTGAGCTAACAAAGAGCTCTGACATGCACAGTAGTATCCTGACCCAGAGGACCCTGAAACTGGACCCTCAAGATGACCATCGTTAAAATATGGCCCAGAGCTAAGCAGGAAACACCAGGGCAGCTAGAAGCAGAGCCTGACAAAAAGTACACACATAAATACCTCAGTCCTTTGTTTAACAAATGAGATTGTTACAACCTCCCAGAGCCTGTGTCATTTGGTTCTGCATCTACTCACCCCCTGACCCCAGAATCAGAGACAGTGAGACCCCAGCTGCAGAGCAAGCAACACTTTTGATTTTCATTTCCCTGATGGCTAAGGATATTGAACATTTACTTATCTTTTTCTCAGCATTTGAGTTTCCTGTATTGAGAACTCTCTGTTTAGATATGTGTCCCATGTTTAAACTGGATTATTTGGTTTGTTGA
Organism: Peromyscus eremicus; assembly: GCF_949786415.1. NCBI lineage: Eukaryota > Metazoa > Chordata > Mammalia > Rodentia > Cricetidae > Peromyscus > Peromyscus eremicus. Next base: position 147,538,120 of record NC_081416.1, read on the forward strand.
TGTCTACTTTCTTGAGTTCTTTATATATTTTGCATATTAGCCCTCTATCAGATTTGGAGTTGGTGAAAATCTTTTTCTATGCTGTGGGCTTCTATTTTGTCCTATTGACAGTGTTCTTTGTCCTGCAGAAGCTTTCTGTTTCATGAGGTCCCATTTATTATTTGTTGATCTTACTGCCTGTGCTATGAGTGTAATGTTCAGGAATTCTCACCAGTGCCAATGTGTTCAAAGCTATTTCCCACTTACTCTTCTATCAGAGTCAGTGTATTTTGTTTTATGTTGATGTTTTTGATCCATTTGGACTTAGTTTTGTACAGGGTATAAATAATGGATGTGTTAGTAATCTTCTATGTACTGACATCCAGTTATGACAGCACCATTTGTTGAAGATGCTTTCTTTTTTCCATTATATGCTTTTGACTTTTTTTTAAAATAAAAATTAAGCTGTCCATAGGTATGTGGTTTTATGTCTGTGTCTTTGATTCAGTTTCACTGATGGATGTGTCTCTTTTTAATGTTTATACCATAAGGTTTTTTATTAGTAGAGCTCTGTAGCACAACTTGAAATAAGAGATGGTGACATCCATGTAAGTTCCTTTATTGTTTAGGATTTTTAGCTATCCTGGATTTTTCCCCATATGATAGAGAATATTGACATGTTGAGATAGTATAGAATTGGGTTAGAATTTTGATGGGGAGTACATTGATGGTTTTAGCACAGAATTTTACCAGACTTTAAAAAAAAAGAGCTAATGCTAGTACTTCTCAAATTATTCCACACATTAGAAACAGAGGGAACATTACCAAATTCATTGTATGAGGCAACAGTCACCCTAAAACCTAAACCACATAAAGATTCCACAAAGAAAGAAAATTATAGACCAGTTTCCCTCATGAACATAGATGAAAGAATACTCAATAAAACACTTGCAAACTGAATCCTAGAACACATCAAAAAGTTCATCCATCATGACCAAATAGCCTTCATCCCAAAAATGAGGGCTGGTTTTATACATGAAAATCAATCAATGTAAGCTACGAAACAAACAAACTAAAAACAAAACAAAGAAACAAAAATGATCATCTCATTAGAGCAGAAAAAGCCATTACAAAATTCATCCTTTCAAAATAATAGTCTTGGAGAGAGTAGGGATTCAATGAATATACTGCAACATAACAAGGGCAATTCACAAGCCTTTAGCCAACATCAAATTAAATGGAGAGAACCTTAAGGTAATTCCACTAAAATCAAGAAGAATGGAAGGCTGTCCATTCTTTTTATATCTATCCAATATAGTATTTGAAGTTCTAGTTAGAGCAATAAGACAACTGAAGGAGATCGAGAGGATACTAATTGGAAAGGAAGAAATCAAAATATTGCTATTCACAGATAATATGATATTATACATACATGTAGTGGTTTGAAAGAAAATAGCCCCCAGAGGGAATGGCACCATTAGGAGGTATGGTTTGTTGGAGTAGGTATGGCCTTGTTGGAGGAAGTGTGTCACTGTGGGGGATGTTTCTTGATGTCTTTTTCTCAAGCTATGCTCATTTTGGTAGGCAGTTTACTTCCTGTTGCCTGTGGATCAATATGTAGAACCCTTAGCTCCTTGTCCAGCACCATGACTGCCTGTATGCTGCCATGTCATGCCATGATAACAACGGACTAAACCTATGAAACTATAGGCCAGCCTCAATTAAATGTTTTCCTTTATAGGAGTTTCCATAGTCATGGTGTCTCCTCACAGTAACAGAAACTCTAACTAGAGAGGAGTTGGTCCCAGAACCTGGGGTAATAATGTGATAGGTCTGACCATGCATGCTTTTGTTTGAAGCTGTATGGATCTTTGGGATTTTGGAGCAAGGTTCTACCATCATATGCAGACAACTATTCTCCCTTTGAAAGACAGCCTTTGGGCTGTCTGTGTCTTAGTTTGGTATTTATTGCTATGAAAGACACCATGACCATAGAACTCTTATAAAAACATTTAATTGGGATGGCTTGATTATAGTTTCAGATGTTCAGTCCATTATCATCATGGAGTTGAGCATGGCAATGCAGGAAGATGTAGCACTGGAACTGAGGGTCCTACATCTTGCAGGCAACAGCAAGTTAACTGACACATTCAGTGGTATACTGAGCATAAGAATCCTCAAAGTTCTCCCACAGTGACTCATTTCCATCAGCAAGGCCATACCTACTCCAACAAAGCCACACCTCCTAATAGTGCTCCTCCCTTTGATATAATGGGGGCCAATTATATTCAAATTAGCACATTGTACTTCCTGGCCTCCATAAGAACATAACAATATCATCATGCAAAATTGATTTAGTCCAAATTCAAAAGTCCCCACAGTCTATCACAGTCCCAACAATGTTTAAAAGTTCAAAGTCTCTTATGAGATTCATGCAATGTCTTAAGTCCTTGTAAAATAAAAATACAAAAACAGATCACATAGTTCCAATATATAATGTCACATGATATACATTACCATTAAAAACCACAAGGAAAGGAGCATAGTAAAGAAATATTGTACCAAAACAATACTGAAAATTAGCTGGGGAAACTCCAACCTCTGCACCTCCATGACTGATGTCCAAATGCAATTCAGATTTCCAACTTTGTTCATTTTTGTTGGCTGCAACACACTTCTTACCCTTGGGCTAATTCTACACCTTGTTAGCAGCTATCCTCAGCAGATATCCCAAGACTCTGGCATCTCTAACATCGTGGGGTCTCCAGGATAATTCAGGCTTTAACTTCACACTTTCACACAATGGCCTACCTATTAGACCTCCATTCAGGGATTCCCCTGACATATGCCTGACCTCAGTGGCTTTCTTTAGGCATGCAGGCAAACTCCATAATTTGTTTCTTATATTTTTAACTCTAAAGACTGAACCACATGTTCCAAGCTGCCAAGTTCTGCTGCTTACTGGAGCTGAAAAATGGTCCCCTCATTCAATTACATCTTCATCAGCTTTCTGTCTTTCACTGCTTAAACTTGGATGCCCTGAAACTTGCTCTGTAGATCAGTCTGAATTCAACTCAGTGATCTGACAGTGCTGTCATTAAATTTTCCCTAATTCGTATGTTGGAAACTTAGCTTGATGGGATCTTGCCTTAAGCCCATCACTCCCTTTATTTCATTTCTTAATCTATGTTGTTGAACTCACAATACAGCTCCATTCCACTTTCTCATGCTCTTTTTCTCCTCAAAATTTATTTTTGTAATTTACACTGCTCAGTTCACACCTTCTCATTATAAATCTTCATTAGAGTTATCACTAATGTCCACACTACAGAGTCTATAAGGGTGTTTTGAAATTTCTTCTGCCAATGAAATTAATCTAAACTGCTTCCATTTATCCTCAGGCAGACTCTTTCAACAAGGGCAAAGGCAACCTACTAATATTTTGTCACTGAAACATTTTGAGTGAGCTTCAAACAGTTCAATTAACTCTTAGCACTGCTGTTTTTCATGCTTCTACTATCATGGCTCAGTAAGCTGTGCTTAAAACATTCTACTGCTTTTATAACTCAAGGTACCAAGATGCAAAGTTCTCCAAACAAATACTTGATCAGGCACATCACAGCAATATCCCATTTCCTGGTACCAACTTCTGTCATAGTTAAGGATTTTTATTGCTTTGAGGAGACACCATGACCACAGCAACTCTTACGAAGAAAACATTTAATTGGTGTGGCTCATTTACAGTTTAAAGGTTTAGTCCATTATCACCATGATGAGAAGCATGGCAGTATGCAGGCAGACATAATGCTGGAGTAGTGGAAAGCCCTACATTTTGCAGGCAACAGGAAGTCAAGTGACACATCAGACAGTATTCTGAGCATAGGAAATCTCAAAGCTCATCTCCACAGTGGTACACTTCCTCCAACAATGCAAAACCCTCACCAACAATGCCATACCTCCTAATAGCGCAACTCCCTATGACATTATGGAAGCCAATTACATCCAAACTACCACAGCTTGGTATTGGGTTTTAATGGAAACTGCATGTTTGACAGTGGGACACCCAAGATACCATAAGACCTGAACTGCTGATCCATGAGCTGGGTGCTATCATACCCACTGAGTCATAAAGTAGGATGTGATTAACCATATTTTGTTATCAAATGGAAGTGGTATATATGAGATTGGGCCTGAGCAAGTCCTAAAGGTACAAGCACGCTACATGAAGAAGTTGCCCAAATGTGTATACTTTGTTCTCCTATTACAATACTGTCTGTTGCCAAACATCCAACTATGGCCTCATGGAGTGTTACATATGATTTGACTGAGGAAGAGAAGACTAGGGCCTGGCTAAAGATGTTTCAGAGGAGAAGAATATTAATACGTTGCTGAGAGATTGTTCTTGTGATATTTTGTTGAAGAATATGGCTTCTTTTTGCCTTTGTCTGAAGAGTCTGCTTGAGATGAAAGTGAAGGGATTTGGATTAATTCTGCTGGCAGAGTAAATCTCCAAACAGCCTAGTAGTGACTCTGGTATGTGGTTAGTAGTGTTAAATCTAACAAAGATTTATATTGAAAAGGAGTAAGTTGAGAAAGGAAAATACAAAATATACAGTTTGAGGATAAAATGAGCACCGGGAATTATTGAGCTGAGTCCTGTGTTCAAGGAGATAAAGAGATTTAGAAATGGAATAAAGGGAATGGTGACATCAGGGCAGGATCACACCCAGATAGGCTTCCCACTTCTAAAAATGGATTAAAGAAAAGCTCAAAGCTGAGTGTGTTGGCACATGCCTTTAATACCAGCCCTCTGGTAGCAAAGGCATGTGTATCTCTTTATTTGAGGTCATCCTGGTCTACAGAACAAGTTCCAGGACATCCAAGCTCATCCAGTGAAGGAAACCATTAAAAAGAAAAAGCTAGTAAAGATGTAACTGAGAGATCTCTGAGTTCAAAGCCAGCCAGATCTACATGGCAAGTTCCAGGACAGCCATTTGCAGAAGTGAAGGAAACCATAGAAAACAGAAAGCTGGTGAAGATGTAAATGAATGAGGGGAGTTACATATTCCAGCCCCAACCATCAGCAGAACTTGGCTGCTTTGGCCACATGATTCTGTCTTGAGAGACTGAGGGACAGAAGAAAGGGTTGATGGAATCTCCCTCTGCTACTAAGGTAAGTTGGTGAGGCCAGGCATGCATCAGTGACTTCCCTGAGCTGAGGATAGAAAGCATTGTAGAAAGTTGTTTAGGTAAATCCTGGATTGCTTTCAAGATGACAAGATGTTAGAGATTCCAGAGCTGTGGAATATCTGCTGAGGAGAATGGTTAACAAGGAGTAGAACTAACCCAAAAGACAGAAGTGTGTTGCAGTCAACAAAGCTGAAAATAGGTGGAGATTTGAAGAGTGTTTTGACATCAGATGTGGAAATACAGTTTGGGGTTTGCCTAGTTGGTTCTGATTTGGTCCAGTATTTCCTTACAATGCTCTCTTCCATACTTTTTGGAAACGTAATGTATATCCTGTGTCATTATATGTTGGAAGTATGTGATCTGCTTTTGAATTTTGATTTTATAAGGGATTACAGTTAAGAGGTTGCAGAAATCTCTGAAGAGACTTTGAACTTTAGACTTTTAAATAAGTTTGAGACTGATATAGACTATGGGGACTTTTGAAGATGGACTGAATGCATTTTCACATTTTGATATTTCTACAAGCCTATGGGGGCCAGGGAATGGAATGTTGTGGCTTATAAGAAAATGGCCCCCATAAGGAGTGACACTATTAGGAGATATGTCTCTGTTGGAGTAGGTATGGCCTTGTGGGAGGAAGTTTGTCACTGTAGGGATGGACCTTCAGGTCTCCTTTGTTCAAGCTATGTTCAGTGTGGTAGACAGTTTACTTCCTATTGCCTGTGGATCAAGATGTAGAGCTCTCAGCTACTTCTCTAGCACCATGTCTGTCTGTATGCTGCCTTGTTTTGACATGATGATAATGCACTAAATCTCTGAAACTGTAAGCCAACCTCAATTAATCATTTTCCTTTATAAGAGTTGCTGTAGTAATAGTGTCTCTTCACAGCAATAGCAATGCTTAGTCAAAAAGAAATTGGTCCCAGGTGCTGGGATTTTCCTGTTATAGGCCTACCACATCTTTGTATGAAGGAATATGGACCTATTGGATTGTGGAGCAAGGCTCTACCATCATATACAGCAATTATTTTCCTTTTGAAGGACAGTCTTTGGCCTGTGTCTTAGGTTGGTTTTTATTGCTGTGAAAAAGACACCATGACCACAGAAACTCTTATAAAGAAAACATTTACTTGGGGTGGCTTGTTTACGGTTGCAGATGTTCAGCCTGTTGTCATCATGGAGGTGAGCATGGCAACATGCAGGAAGACATAGCACTGGAACAGGGAGTGCTATATCTTATAGGCAACAGGAAGTCAACTGACATATTCAGTGGTATCCTGAGCATAAGAAATGTCAAAGCCCTCCCAACAGTGACACATTTTCTTCAATAAGGCCATACCCATTCCACCAAAGCTACATCTCCTAGTAGTGATAGTGGGTCCCATTTACATTCAAACTAACCACATTCCACTCCCTGGCCCCCATAAGTTTGTAACAATATCGTAATGCAAATTTCATTTAGTCCAACTTCATAAGAACCATAGTCTATCACAGTCCCAACAACGTTTAAAAGTTTGAAGTTCAAAGATTCCTCTGAGATTAATGCAAACTCTTAAGTGTATTCACCTGTAAAAGCAAAATCAAAAAACAGATCACATATTTCCAATATATAATGGTACATGATTACCATTCCTAAATGCAGGGAAAGGAGCATAGTGAGGAAATATTGGACCAAAGCAAGACTGAAAGACAAGTGGGCAAATTCCAAAGTCTTATCTCCATATCTGATGTCAAAATGAAGTTCAGATTTCCAACTCTGTTCAGCTTTGTTGACTACAACACACTACTTTCTCTTGGTCTGGTTCCACTCATTGCTACCAGCTCTCTGTGGCAAGTATTCCACAACCTGGCATCGCTAACATCTTGGATTCTCCAAGGAAATTTAGGCTTCAATTTCGCAGCTTCACAAAATGACCTCCTACTAGACCTCTATTCAGAGACACCCCTGACGCATTTCTGGCCCCAGTGGTTCTCCTTAGGCATGGAGACAAATTCAATAACCTGTTTCTTTAGTCCTTAATTCTAAAGCCAGAACCACAAGACCAAACCTGCAAAGTTCTGCTACTTGCTTGTCATGGAACTTGGCCCCTAATTCAATTATGTCTTCCCCTGCTTTCTGTCCTTTGTTGCTGAAGCGTGGCTGCTCTGCAACCTCCTCTGTTGACCAGATTGGCCTCAAACTCAGAGATATTTCCAAGCTCTCTTTCCCAGTGCTGGGGTTAATGGTGTGCCCCATCACATCTGGCACTAAGCTTTTCTTTAGTTTCTTTCCACAAGTCGGAAACTTAGCTGGATCGGATCTTGTCTTAAGGTTGCTACTCTGTTGCATTTCTAATCTGTTTATATCCTTGAGGACAGTACTTATTTCCACTCCACTTTTTGCTGTTCCTTCACTCCTTAAATTTTACATTTGGTAATTAATTCTGCTTAGCGTGCTCCTTTTCATTATAAATCTTCACTAGAGTTATAACTAATAACTATTATACAGAGTCTATATTAGGCTCTTTTAAGATTTCCTCTGACAATGGAATTAATTCAAACCTCTTCACTTTAGTCTCAGGTAGACTCTTTGGACAATTGCAAAAGGTAGCCACCTTCATCACCAAACTATCACAAGAATGATCTCTAGGCAATGTACTAAAATTCTTTCCCTCTGAATCCTTTTGAGTGATTCCCCAATAGTTCAAATAACTCTTAGCACCACTGTGTTGCATGTTCCTAGAAGTATGGCCCATTGAGCAGTGCTTAATGCATTCCACTGTCTTTCTAACCCAAAGTACCAAAACCTAAATTCCTTCAAACAAAGACATGGTCCAGCCTACCATAGCTGTGCCCAAGTCCCTGGTACCAACTTCTGTCTTAGTTAGGGTTTCTATTGCTGTGAAAAACAGCATGACCACAGCAACTTTCATATAGAAAGTATTTAATTGGATTGGCTCAGGAACCCTCCAAATTGTAGGATTAATACATATCTCTCAATAGTTACCTTCAATGTAAATTGTTTTAACTCCGCTTGACTGGGTGACAAAGCATCCAGCTGTTCACTGTCTGAAAGCAACACATTTCTACTGACAAGAACATATATAGAATGAAAACAAAAGGGTGAAAATAATATTCTAAATGAATGGAATTTGAAAGAATGAGAGTATCTGTACTCCTATTTGGAACAATAAAGTTCAAAAACAGAAGTAATAATGATGCATCCTACTAAATGGATCATTCACCAAGAAGTAGTAGGGTCTGCGAGAAGTCCCACAAAAGAGCACCATGCATGGATGCAATCAACAAGAGCATTTTTTTCTATCTCAAGAGTAAAAATATCAGTGTACTGGGGCTGCACAGCCTACAAAAACGCAAAATGGTGGCCCTGAGAGAAGCTCCCAGGCTTCTTTTATACACAGCTGAAGGAATTCCTAAGGCAGTGAGAACATTCTATTTAGGATTGGTGTATGCAAGTGACAACCATATAAGTTCATTTCTAATTGGTTAGTGCTAGCAAGAGTGGGCTAAGTCTATAGCTTTTCCATTCTTGGGCAAGTATGCACAAGTCCCAGACTTCATCCTTATTTTGATATTACCTGTGGGAGGAGGGGTTTGTCCCAGGCTTAGTAAGGGTAGGAACTGAGGCCTAGTTCTTAACTCAGCTATTAGAAACCTGTCATGGTATTTGTTTGGCCTTCTCAGAAGTAATATCTACATATGCTTGTGTATATATGTGTATGTGTGTGCGCATGTGTGTCTGTGTGTATTCACATGCCAGTAAATTCAACTGCATAATGGTGGCTTAACATACAACTTCTTTTTTGCTTCTTTCTTTGTTTTATCAAAACAAAGTGTCACTGGGTAGACCTGGCTAGCTTGACACTCACTATGTAGGCCATGCTGGCCTTGAAATCATGGAAATCTACCTGTCTTTGCTTCTAGACCACTGGGATTACAGGCAAGTGCTATTACACCTGATTCCAACATTTATTAATGAATTATTCATAACATAAGTTGACAAGGAAGCTTCAAAGATAAACCACTTTAGCTAAAAGACTTAATATAAAAGTTCCTAGCACTCCATCCAACAACTCTGGAGCACATATCCTTCTCAGCATTACACAAACCATTATATGCCTCTAAAATATTTTAGCTCATAAAACAGTCTTCATAAAGGCCAACAAATTTAAATGCTTCCTGTCTTACAACATCAAATACAATTAGAAATGAACAACAAAAGAAGCAGCACAAAACATGCAAAGACATAAAGATTGTATGATCAATGAATTATAAAAATATGACACCACTAAGGAGAGAGACTGGTTGAAGAAAGAGATCAGCAGAAGCTCGGGGATGATGGAGATTAATAGTGAATGTGCTCACAATGAATTGTTTACACTTGTGAAATTGAAAATAAAGTAACAACAGCTATGATAAGGATTTAAAAATAGATAAAAGTTACACAATGAATAATTTTTTTCAAAGAATGCATTGATCCTTCAACATAAAATGTTAATAAATATAACATAATATATAAATAAAATGAAGAAAGAAACCCATTTAATAGTTTCAAAAGTTCCAAAAAATGACATGGGCAAAAATGAGTGACTTCTCAGGATGAACACTCTGAAGAAACTGGGAATAGGAATATGATACCCAAAGATGGTAAATGTGATATATTATAGCCAGCAGCTTACTGAATGATATCAACTCTTAACATGAAGAGTAAGACAAGCACATCTCTTCATCCCTTTTTTCTTCACCATTTTTTGAAACTGTGAAAGTAACAAATCAAGAGAAAGGAAAGGAATCATTCAGTTTCTCTTTTTAATATAACATAGTACATACTTAAAAAAAAACAAGGAAACATCTCATAAAGTATCAGAAATTCAAGACGGGAATGATTTTACAATTTCATGTTTAGTTTGTGTTAGGACTTAGTATTCTCTTTTTTAGAAATGAATGTATATATGTAGATTTATAATGCTGGTTGATTTAAGTTATGTAGAAAATAAAAATTAGAATAGGCACAGCCCAAGTGATGAAGAAGTCCTTGTCTGTTTACCCCATCTATACTTCCTGCCTGGCTACTGGTGAGTCAGCATTTTATTTATCCACCAATCAGACCAACACATTTAAAGCAAACAAAATGACATCCCACAGCACTTCCTCTTTTCTGTCTAATCAAAAAGGAAGGTTTTAATTTTAACATAGTAAAATCACATATAAAAAACTGTTATCAAGCAAGAATTATATTTATAATATCTAGTCTATTTGTATTCATCAAAATTAAAGAAAATATTCTATTGATCCTATATTTGTGAGTCTAAAGTTTCATATCTAATTTATCTTTTATTATAACCAAGGAAAATTATAACTATAACTATCTAGTCTTCAACTACATCAAAGACCTTAGAAGGATATAATATTACCTATATAAACAGGAAGAGCATTGTAAGCAATTTATGAAAATCTAGAATGACAGAGACAGCTGGCTACCTGGACAGTCACTAAAAGTTCCTCACTAACGTTGGGGCATCCATCTTCAGCCTATAGGTCTAGAGTCTCTCAGTTGCTTCTCTCTGTGTCCTGTAGAATGTCTGGCAGTCTCCTCTGTGAAGTAGAAACCTGAAGAACCATCTCGACTTGCAAAGTTCAGTGGTCACCTTCCTATGGTTCCTGCATGTCCAGTCAATGCAACATTTTGTCAAGAAGTCCAGGCAAGAACAGTTTCTTGCCCAAATGGCTATTTTTGCCAAGAAGATAAACTCCATATGGAGTGTCTTCAATGCCCATCCTCATTTCTGAAGTAAATTGATGCTGCCAAGAGCAGTCATGTCTCATTGTCTAGAAAGTCTAAGTTCTTAAAACATTTTAAATGCCATATTCTGTAGGTCTTTGAAGTGTTTGAAGATTACCTACCTAACTGAAATATATCTCTCTACACCTAGAAAACTTAACTAACATAAGTGTGATTATCATAGATGACTAATTATTAGTCTATTTCTTAATTGTAAACTAGAATTTTCAATGAGTTGCATAAACATAATATCCTAAACAAGAGTAGAAATATAAATACAATATAACAAAATTAACATTAAATTTATAATAAACTAGAATCTATAGCAATGTAAAACATTTCAAACAAGCTGTTGCTTTTTAAAAGCAGTTTCAATAATCTACCCTTATATCATATCATATCTATATTATCCCCTTTTTTGCTTTAGAAAGAGATTGTATTTATAATCAACCCCATTTAAATAAAAATAAACATTTATAAACAATGTTTTGGGAATTTGTGCATAGCTTCTCATACTATTTCCTGCTGGTGAAGGGTGCTGGCAATCTAATGCTGATACTGAGAAAATTAAGAGTTATGGTCAAGTCATGACTGGAATAGTCTGTGAGGTTGCATTGTCTGAGCCAATTGCCTTGAAGCCATTCTGGATGTTGGATCACCAGGGTCATGGTGTCATTGGAGACCTTCCAAGGACTTATCAAATCTGATGTCATTTGGCCTAAGGCAAGTCAGGTTATAGGTAGGCAGGAAATTAAGGATAGACAGGAAGAGAAAGGAGAGGCAGGAGAGATGCTGCCAGCCGCTGCCAGGAGAAGGAAGATGTAAAAGTACCGGTAAGCAACAAGCCATGTGGCAAAGTATAGATTTATAGTAATGGGTTAATTTAAGATGTAAGAGCTATCTAGCAAGAAGCCTGAGCCATTAGGCCATATAGTTTGAAAATAATATAAGCCTCAGTGTGTTTATTTGGGATCAAGTGGCTATGGGACACCAGTAGGAGATATAGAGATTCATCCCACTTGCAGGGCCCAGGCAGGACACAGGAAAACTTCCAGCTATGATAATTCCTTTAAGTAAGTGCTTTTCTCTGATTGCACTCCCATCATAGGTAGGAACATCAAGCATTATAAGCTTGCACTCAAAGGCTTTATGACTAAGTAATAAATATATCATTGGTCTACTCAACACCTCTCATGGTCACACTGAAGTTAAATTTTTGTTTCCTTGGTTTCAGAGGGTTTTGTGCTTTTGTTTGTTTTTTGAAAAAGAACTTAAAGGTGGATAGGAACAGGAGAGGATCTGAAAGGACTTGGAGGTAGGGGAACAATGTGATCAAATATATTTAAGTTTAAAATTTGTATTTTTTTAATTGAGAATTTTTTAATTCATTTTACATACCAAACACAGATCCACCTCTCTTCCCTCCTCCCAACCCTCCACATACTGTTCCCCCCCATCATATCCCATATTCTTTCCTACAAGAAAGTAAGGCCTCCCATGAGAGTCAGCAGAGCTTGGTGCATTCACTAGAGTCAGGTCCAAGGCCCCTGACCCCTCCTCTGCATGAAGGCTGTGCAAGGTGTCCCACTATAGGTATTGGGCTCCAAAAAATCAAGCTCATGCATCAGGAATGGATCCTCATGCTACTGCCAGGGGGCCCCTTAATCAGATCATGCTACACAACTGTCTTAACTATGCAGAGGCCCAAGTCCAAACCCATGGAGCCTCCACAGCTATAGGTCTAAAGTTCATGAGATCCCATTAGTTTGGTTTGGTTGTCTCTGTAGGTTTCCCCACCATAATCTTGGTGCTCCTTACTCATTGAATGCTTCTTCTGTCTCTTCAACTGGACTGTGGGAACTTGGCATTGTGTTTGGTTCTGGATATCTGCGTATGCTTTCATCAGTTACTGGAGAAAAGCTCTATGATGACATTTAGGGTATTCACCAATCTGATTACTGGAGTACAATAGTTCAGGGACCCTCTCCACTATTGGTAGTAGTCTAAATTGAAGTAATTCTTGTGGAGTCCTGGGAAAGTCCCTAGCACCCAGTTTCTTCCTATGCTCATGATGCTTCCTTGTATCATGGTATCAATGAAAGAGCAATCTTTCATTGCTTTCCCACTCCATCCCTGTTCCAGTTCAACCATCCTATTTCATTATGTTCTTATCCCCCATTCCCTAACCTCTATTGCCCCACCTCATCCCCAGTTTACTCACGGAGATCTCATCTAGTTCCCCTTCTCAGTGTGATCCATGCATCCCTCTTAGGGTCCTCCTTGTTAGCTGGCTTCTCTGGAGCTCTGGGTGTAGTCTCATTATCCTTTGCTTTACATCAAGTATCCACTTATGAGTGAGTATATACTATATTTGTCTTTCTGAGTCTGGGTTACCTCACTCAGGATTTTATTTTCTAGTTCCATCCATTTGCCTGAACACTTCATGATGTCATTTTTTTTTTACTGCTGAGTAGTACTCCATTGTGTATACGTATCACATTTTCTTTTTTCTTCAGTTGAGGGGCATCTAGGTTGTTTTTAGGTTTTGGTTATTTGCAGGAATAATGATGCTATGAACATAGTTAAAGATGTGTCCTTGTGGTATGATTGAGTATTCCTTGGGTATATGCCCAAGAGTGGTATAGCTGGTTCTTTGGCAAGACTTATTCCCAATTTTCTGAGAAACTGCCATACTGATTTCCAGAGTGGCTGTACAAGTTTGCATTCCTACCAACAGTGGAGGAATGTTTTCCTTGATCCACATCCTCTCCAACATAAGCTGTCTTCAGTGTTTTTTGATCTTAGCCATTCTGACAGTTGTAAGATGGTATCTCAGGGTCATTTTGATTTGCATTTCCCTGATGACTAAGGATGTTGAGCAATTCCTTTAAAGGTCATTTGGCCATTTGAGATTCTTCTGTTGAGAATTCTCTGTTTAGCTCTATAGCCCATTTTTTGATTGGATTGTTTGGTACATGGATATCTAGTTTCTTGAATTCTTTATATATTTTGGAAATAATTTTCTGTTATGTGGAATTGGTGAAGATTATTTTCCCATTCTGTAGGCTGTTCTTTTGTCTTATTTACCATGTCCTTTGACTTACAGAAGCTTCCCGGTTTTAGGAGGCCCCATTTATTAATTGTGCTCTCAGTGTCTGTGCTACTGGTGTTATAGTTAGGAAGTGGTCCCCTGTGCCAATGTTTTCAAGACTACTTTCTATTTTCTATTCTATCAGGTTGTGTGTAACTGGATTTATATTGAGGTCTTTGATCCACTTGGATTTGAGTTTTTGTGCTTGAAAAAAGAATGGATCTATTTGCAATCTTCTACATGTTGACGTTCAGTTATACCAGCACCATTTGTTGAAGATGCTTTCTTTTTTTCTGTTGTACAGTTTTGGCTTCTTTGTCAAAAATCAGGTATTCATAGGTGTGTGCTTTAATGTCAAGATCTTCAATTAAATTCATTGGTCCACATGCTGGTTTTTAAGCCAATACCAAGCTGTTTTTATCACTATAGCTCTAGAGTAGAATTTAAATTCAGGGATGGTGATGCCTCCAGTGGTGGCTTTATTGTACAGGATTGTTTTTAGCTATCTTGGGGTTTTTGTTTTTCCATATGAAGTTGAGTATTATTTTTTTCAGGTCTGAGAAAAATTGTGTTGGTATTTTGATGGGGATTGCATTGAATCTCTAGATTGCTTTTGGTAAGATTGCCATTTTTACTATGTTAATCCTACCTATGAGCATGTAGATCTTTCTATTTTCTGATATCTTCTCCAAATTCTTTCTTCAGAGACTTAAAGTTCTTGCCATACAGGTATTTTCATTTGCTTAGTTAGACAAACCCCAAAGTATTTTATATTATTTATGGTTCGTGTAAAGGGTGATGTTTCTCGGATTTCTTTCTCAGCCCGTTTATCATTTGTATATAGGAGGGCTACTGATTTGTTTGAGTTAATCTTGTATCCTGCCACATTACTGAAGGAGTTTATCAGCTGTAGGAGTTCCCTAGTAGAATTTTTGGGATCACTTATGTATACTGTCATATCATCTGCAAATAGCAAAAGTTTGACTTCTTCCTTTCCAATTTGTATTCCCTTTATTTCCTTTTGTTGTCTTATTGCTCTAGCTAGAACTTCAAGTACTATATGGAATACATACAGGGAAAGTGTACAGCCTTTTCCTGTTCCTGATCTTGGAGGAATGGCTTTGAGTTTCTCTCCATTTAATTTGATGCTCGCTGTCTGTTTGCTGTAAATTGCCTTTATTATGTTTAGGTATGTTCCTTGTATTTGTGAGTTCTCCAAAACCTTTATCATGAAGTAGTGTTGGATTTTTCAAAGGCTTTTTCAGCATCTAATAAGATGATCATGTTGTTTTTTTTCTTTCAGTTTGTTTATAAGGTGTATTATACTGACAGATTTTCATATGTTGAACCCTTCTTGCATCTCTGGGATGAAGCCTACTTGATCATGTTAGATAAGATTATTTGATGTGTTCTTGGATTCAGTTTGTCAGTACTTTATTGAGTATTTTGCGTCAATATTCTTGAGGGGATTAGTCTGTAATTCCCTTTCGGAAATGAAAAGGAAGACATAATAGCAATCAATGAGGAAATACAGAGAATCATCAGGTCATACATCAAAAACCTGTACTCCGCAAAATTGGGTAATCTAAAAGAAATGAACAATTTTCTGAATAGGTATCACATACCAAAATTAAATCAAGACCAGATAAACAATTTAAATAGACCTATGACACCCAAGGAAATAGAAACAGTCATTAAATGTCTCCCAATCATAAAAAGTCCAGAATCAGATGGTTTCAGTGCAAAATTCTATTAGAATTTCAAAGAAGAGTTAATACAAGTACTCTTCAAATTGTCTCACATAATAGAAACAGAAGGAACAGTACCAACCTATTTTTATGAGGCTACCATTACCCTAATACTAAAAACACACAAAGATGCAACAAAGATAGAGAATTAAAAATTGTTTTAAATAAAAAATATTAAAAAGGAAGTGACATGTTTATATTATATTATCTCTTTTGTTCTATAATACCTTTTCATGCTCATTAGTACATTTATGTTTTTATTCCTAATGAGGTATATAGATATAGTTCATTGTTTTATTACTCTATGTGTTTTGTTGAATGAATATCCTCAAATATAGGTATCTACTTTCTTATTCCTGGATAATTAGGCATATTAAACTTTCCATAATTATTTACAATATAGTAACAAACACATTTTTTTGGGTGTAGTGAGCTTTGTTAATAGCATTCAAGAGAATAGGGATCCTTAAGCCCCTCCCTTCCTGCTGGTGTTCTGGAATGAGAACTGTGAGGAAGATGCTCAGTGTTTGGGACTGAGCTGGGACAGGGACTCCTTTACAGTCCGGGACCTTTCTTACTCCTATGTTCTTGCTGGGGTAGGTGGTCCAGGGCTTCTTACTTCTTGCAGGTCATGTAGGCCATGAGATCCACTACTCTGTTGCTGTAGCTATAGTATTCATTATCATACCAAGAAACAAACCTCACAAAATTGACATTGAGATCACTGCCAGCCCCACATCAAAGAAACAAGAGTAGGTATCACTTTTAAAGTTGCAAGCGACAACCTGGTTCTCAGGATAGCCTGGGATGTCCTTTAGTGGGCCTTTGGTTGCCTGCTTCACCATCTTCTTGATGTCATCATATCATACTTGGCAGCTTTCCCCAGGTGATATGTCAGATCGATGTCAGACATGTGAATAGGAACATAGAAGGCCATGCAGGTGAGCTTCTGGTTGGGCTCTGGGATGACCTTGCCACAGCCTTGGCAGCAACAATGAATACAGGAATGATGTTCTGGACCATCACATCACAGCTTCTAGAAGGGCCATCCACAGTTTTCTGGGTGGTAGTGATGGCATGGGCTGTCATTATGAGTTCTTCCACAATGTCAAATTTGACATGGATGACCTTGGATAGAGGGGCTAAGCAGTTGAGTGTGTAAGAAGCATTGCTGAGAATCGTGAATGAATCATCATACTTCTCATGGTCCATACCCATCACAAACATGGGAGAATCAGCACAAAGGGCAGAGATGATCACCCTTGGGGCCCTATTTTTCAAGTGGCTTGAGGCCTCTCTACTGGTGAAAACACCAGTAGACTTCACAACATACTTGGCACCAGCATTGTCCCATTTGATGTTGGTGGGATCTTGCTCCTGGAAGATGCTGATGACCTTCCCATTGATAACAAGCTTTCTATTCTCAACCTTGACTGCTAACAGGAAGTGGACCCGAACAAAGGGAAAGAAGTGCATTGCTGTCAAATTGGCTGAAAGGAGGTGGAGTTCTCAGGAGCTCTTTGACATCAGACACTGAGATGCAGAGTTTGGAGTTCTCTCAGCTGGTTTTCAGTCTTGTTTTGGTACAGTATTTCCTCACTATCATCCCTGTCCTCCATTTTGGAAGAGTACTGTTTGTTCAGCTCGATTTCATTCTTGTTTTGGTACAATGTTTCCTCACTATCATCCTTGTCTTCCATTTTGGAAGAGAAATGTTTATTTGTGCCATTATATGTTGGAAGGATGTGATTTGCTTTTCATTTTGATTTTACAAGAGGTTATAGTTGAGAGATTAAATGAGATTCCGAAGAGACTTTGAACTTTGGACTCTTAAACAAGGTTGAGATTGGTAGACTACAGGGATATTTGAAGTTGGACTGAATGTATCTGATATAGCCACAAGTCTATGGGGGGCAAAAGGTATAATGTGGTGTTTGAATTAAAATGGTTATTATAGGCTCATAGGGAGGGGCACTATTAGGAGGTATGGCCTTGTAGGAGTAGGTGTGGTCTTGTAGGAAGAAGTATGTTACTGGGGTCAGAGTTTGAGGTTTCAGAAACTCAATCCAGGTTCAGTGTTATTCTTTCTTCCTGCTGTCAGCTGATCCGGATGTACAACTCACAGCTCCTTCTCCATCACTATGTGTGCAACCATGTGGCCATGTTTCCTGCCATGATGACAATAAGCCATCCTCAATTAAATTATTTCCTTTATAACAGTTGCTGTGATCATGCTGTCTCTTCAGAGCAATAGAAACCCTAACTAAAATAAGGGCTGACCACTCTGGGCTTAACCCTGTGAGAAGTTAACTCTGCCCCTGCCAGAATTTATTAGTTGTCTGTCTTTCTTTGTCTAGGGGTGGAACTTTGAAATTTTTACCTTCTGTGTTATCATATCCACTGATATTGTCATTGTTCTGGTATTGTTTATGTAGTTATTTCTTGGAAAGACAGCTTCACAGCAGACTTCCTAATATTATGGTTGTTTTTGGCTCCTCTTTTGGTGGTTTGAATAGGTATGGCCCTCATAGACTTATGTGTTTGAATGCTTGGCCTATAGAGAGTTGCAGTGTTAGGAGGTATAGCCTTGTTACAGTAGGTGTGGCCATGGTGGAGGAAGTGTGTCACTGTGGAGGTGGGCTTTGAGGACTTATGTGCTCAAGCTATGCTCAATGTGGGACATGCAGTTCACCTCCTGTTGCCTGTGGGTCAAGATGTAGAGCTCTCAGCTCCTTCCCCAGCAACATGTTTCCCAGCATGTTCCCCAACATGATGATAATAGACTAAACCTCTGAACTGTAAGGTAGCTCCAATTAAATGTTTTCCTTTATAAGAGTTGCCATGGTCATAGTACCTCTTCACAGCAAATAGAAACCTTAACTAAGACACTTCTCTTCCATCATGCTCCCTAGAATATCAGAAATGACAGTGCCAGGCATCAGCTGGTTTCAAGCACAAAGGCAGGTGTGGAGGGCAGAAAGCCTGAGTCTATGTGACAAACTGTGCTTGCTGTAATTGATAGAGAATACAAAACAAACTGTGTTTGTTGTAAATGGCAGAGCTGGAGAATGGGCCTGTACATTTTTTTGGTCCTAGACAACTATACATTGAGTGAATTCCAGGTGGTGAATATGGAGCTACATTATTTGCATTTACACTGCTAGATTTTTTATTTATTTTGCTATTCTTTACTTGTTTCATTTTGGAGCAAGACACATATTGTTTGTTCTTTAATTTGTAAGAGCTTCAAGTTAAGGAACTTTTTTGTTTTTTGTTTTTTGTTTTTTGTTTTTTTTGTTTTTTTTTTTTTTTGAGACAGGGTTTCTCTGTGTAGCTTTGCGCCTTTCCTGGAACTCACTTGGTAGCGCAGGCTGGCCTCGAACTCACAGAGATCCGCCTGCCTCTGCCTCCCGAGTGCTGGGATTAAAGGCGTGCACCACCACCGCCCGGCCAGGAACTTTTTTGATTTAGAAAAGTTCTTGAATTTTTTTCTTTTTTTTTATTTTGCAATACAATTCAGTTCTACATATTAGTCACGGATTCCCTTGTTCTCCCCCCTCCATTTTTAATTGCTTAAAAACTTGAAGATTATGGGACTTTGAAATTTTGATTGTGTTTTATGTGGTGATGTTAAAATGAGAGCTCAGGGACAAGGAATAGAAAAATTATAGCTTTAAGTGCAACAATGGTCATTGACCAGCACTGACAAAGTGATAAAGAAATTTTCAGCTTTCCTAACTCTTTTTATCTTAAGCCCTGAGCATATTCACAATTATTCAAGCACAGACAAATCACTGACACTGTTCATGGGCAAGACATTGAAGTAAAGGCCCAACACAGCTTAGTAGAGCAGCAGGACACACTTAGGTGCACAGTCTGTGGATGGATGTGGTTCTGACATGACACTTAGCAGAAGAAGGAGGAAGAAGGTAGGACAGGTGAGGTCTGAGTGGTGCTGCAGAGAGGGACCTGAAACATGGGCATGTCTAATGGAGGACTGCTAGGTGGAGTGAAGTAAATAGAAAGAGAAACCTAACATAACATGTGTCTTCTTCATAGTCCCTTCTAGAAGATGGTAGAAGATGGAGAGTTTTCACTGATGACAAAAGCCTCATGGTGAAAGAAGACTTGCAAGTGACAAAGTTTTTCCTTCCATCTTCCTCTCTGCTCCATGACATCTCAGAGAAGTGCCTTGTCTCACCCCTAAGAGCTGTCCTTTTCTCTAAGTTTCTTTTTGTTTGAGGCAGATGGTGATATTTCCAAGGACATACGAGTGTAAAAGGCAAGATGCTTGAGATTTGTATTTTCTATCCTTCTCTTGGTCAGCTGTGTGTTGACAACAGCAGTGCTTCTCCATGCATCTAGTTATCCCCTCCTACTACTGACCTCTGTTCCCCCCACTCACGCCCTCTCTCCTTCTCCAGTACCAATTCCTTCTGGTGATTATTGGAGCCAAGCAGTGGACAACTTACTTCACTCTCTTGCTTTTTAATTATTCTCTGTTTTTCTATTGTTCCTAAGACCTGTGGTCTTTGGAAATAAACACTTCCTGTAGCATTGATTGGTTATTCAAATTCTAACCATCAGTTTTTTCTTGAATGCAACATACAAACATTACAGATCAGCTTTGAGAAACATCAAACAACGAACCTGTTGCACTGGGTTTTGCCCTGGGAAACAAAATATTCATACAACCTTCCTCTTTTAAGAAACAACAGACATGAGTATGATTTCAGGAAGTAAGAAAAGTCTCTTTAAGACAGGCCATATCCTTGCTTCAAAAGTAAGCTTCTGTCTTAAGCCTTCCCAGGAGGAAGCTCTGGACCCTACATATTGCATTTTGTGGTAGTAACACAGGAATATTGATATAAAGAAAACTCCAAGACAGTAACTCTCTGAACATTCTTGGAATATATCCTTACCTTACTTCCATTTTCAGGTCTAGAGGTGAAGAGCTGAAGAAGGTCCTTTCACAGATTGGTTCTAGAATCTGCTTCCTTGTTCTGGAATTGGGATTTGCCTTATGGGAGCTGAGTAAATGTTTTTGACCTAGGTGAGTCTTATAAAAATGATGAGCAGACCTTGTGACTTCCAGTATGTATACGGTGAACAAGTTACACACTGGAAATCTTTGAGTCCAGATGCCCATTAAGATGTTTCTTAGCATCTGCCCCATTTCCACTATCTTATCAGCCTCTCCTATCCAATCCTTTTATGTCTACCCATGTCCAAATAATTACTCTTCCCTCTATTATGAACCAACTCCCATAATAGGTTGTAACATCAAGTAGTATCAGCTTGTGTTGTGTGAGTGCATTACTGAATCATAATCATATCATGCCTCAAATACCAGCCTCTACCATCCCATCCTAACTGATCTACCTACCTGTAAATATTTTTGTTCTCTCCATTAAGGGCCAATCCCCACCACAACAAGCAACATCAAAAATAAATGATGAGTTTTTTGTCTGTATAACTGAAGCATAAGCAGACTATAGAGACTTGCAGGGTTCTGCATGGTGACGGTGTGTCACTCTTGGTACTTTTTCCACAGCAGTGATGCTCTCAGTGTGGTTTTCTTCTCAGGGACATTCAAGCTGACAGTCCTCTGAATCCTCTGCAGGTATCCTAAGTTCCAATTCTCATCCATCTTCACATTTTTGTTACTAGTGAGCCAGCTTGCCTCTGTCTTAATCTTCAAAGTCAACTGATAAAGACAAGCTAGGTTCAGTCCTGTTTATGATTAAACAGGACTTTTCAAAGATTGGATTATGTATCATCCGAAACCATAAGTAGAAATAGTTCTGTACTGCCTGTTCCAGGAATGGTAATTGTGTCTTTGTTTCAAAACTTGTTAATAACCATCTCAGAACTCTGTTTCAAAAGGTCACACGACCACCTATGATTACCTTGTTATGACTACCTGTTGTGATTACCTTGTTTTGACCACATGCTATGTTCTGATCCTGTAATCTTGCCTATTCCCCCCATTTGGAAACCCCCTACCCATGAGGTGTATAAAAGCCTGCATTCCTCACATCCAATGCTGATTTCTTAAGCCCCATCTTAGGGGGCAGCGGCTCGTGTACATGAATCAAAATCCTTGCTTTAATGAATTGCTTTCTTTAATTATTTTGGCCACAGTTATTTGGGTCAGTGGTCTTCTCCCATCTTTGGGATTATCACTAGCACCTATGAACAGAAATTTTACTTTTATTTTATTTCATCAGTAAAAAGAAATGTGTTGGCCCACCTGTCTTGTGAAATGCAGATTTCAGCATGTGTATCAGTTCATATAACCTATTTCATAAATTTGTTAATCTTTATGTTCTTAGAGTGTAAATGCTTGGAATTTTTAAGCATTTTCTTCTATGAATTAACTTTATATTCTTCTAAGCACAGGCACCTTTGGTTCATTCCTAGTTTTTTAAAAATATTATTTAATTTTGAAGACAAGAGGGACAAGTACATTGGAGGCCATGGGAAGAATGTTGTTCTTTGGATGTGGCTTAACTATGTCCACCATGTAGTGGACACTTGTTCATCAAGAATGATAGCTTTGGGAGGGTCTGTGGGGCTTTTACAAGGTGAATCCTAAAGGCTGGTCCTTAGGGGACTTGGTCCTGGGTTCACAACCTATCGTGGTGTTTGAGAGTTGTCATAATAGGAGTATGCCTGACCTTACTTGGGTTTCGTTGCTTCCTGTATGGAGACAGGATCTTTCCTCTGCACATGCTCCAATATCTAGCCTTGGTCCTGTCCAGAACCCAGTAACACATGAGATGTTCAAAATGATGCAGTCTCAGTGGGATCTACAGTATAGGTAATTTTGTTTCACCAACATCAAGTACCCTTTCTGTTAATGTATTATATCAGTGTAGGGGTTCACATGACTACAAGGTAGTTAGAGGGCATACCAATACATTATCTATTACTTTACAACTTTGTTTTACTCTATAATTAATTTAGATTAAAATGTTGCAGAACAACTGAAAAGTCAGTGTGTGGGACTGAATACCTACATATATGTCACCATCACTATGAATACATTATTTGAGTGGTAGAGGAGGTGGTTTACTAGAACCCCAAAAGAAAATATAAGCATTCATTTATTCTATTACAATTAAGTAATACTTAAAAATTTGTCATGTTTTCTTCTACTAGTCCTTTGAAGAAGATAAATAAAATATAGAAAGAGTTATAGGTTCTCACTTGCGTTTCTTCTTCCATGACCCACTCTATAATTTCTAAACTTGGTAGTTATTATTCTCTTTCACAGCATCAGGATGCTTAAAGAAAAATTCATTATGAACCTTGAGTTAGTGTAAAGCATATTTCTTCTACTGGTAAGAAACTTGGCAAGAATGAGAAAACTTGCACCATAAACTAACACAATGATGTATTAATGCTAAATAATAACCAGGTGAAAGTGACACACAGAATTAAAATCTGAGATATCTTATAACATGTTACCTTAATCTACCCTCTACATCACATATATAAAAATTTGTAGTTAATTTTTATCTGAAGAATAAGTTTTGTAACTCATGTGAAGTGGAATCTCATCCATGTTTTAAATTTTGCTGTATACATAAATACAAACACAGAAATAGAGATATACTAGTCTTAGGCATACCCAAAACTCTGTATCCCAGTTCAGAGAGAGTTGCTCATTGATGTCTATTGTTGTTCTCTTCACAATTTCCAGGAAATAGTGGAAGCCTAGATATCAATCTCTTGATGAACGAATGATGAAAATATTGTTCATATACACATGGTATATTATTCATCCATAAAGATATAAAAATTTCAGGTAAATAAATGGAGTTGGAAACAAC
This sequence comes from Peromyscus eremicus, assembly GCF_949786415.1. Classification (NCBI taxonomy): domain Eukaryota; kingdom Metazoa; phylum Chordata; class Mammalia; order Rodentia; family Cricetidae; genus Peromyscus; species Peromyscus eremicus. The sequence continues at coordinate 147,561,748 of NC_081416.1, forward strand.
CCTTCCAAAGTAGAAATCCCCATCAAAAAATGTCAATGTTACATTTTGTGTTGTGTATGTAGATAAAACATTTGATCCTTTAGATACATTTCTTTAAATTGGAGTATCTATATGATGCAGGAAACTGGTAAGGGGCTGTGCAGGTATGGGGCAGGAGAATTGAAGAGCAGGTCTTATGAAGTGGGAAGGAGAATAATGGGACAGAAAGTTTGAATTGGATAGAAGATGGGAGGGTGGGGTAGAGACAGGGGAACTGAGAAGGGTACCTAACATTAAACACCTTTCAAAAAGGCACATGGAAACCCACTACCATGGTCACATCCTTGTATGTATATATATATATATATATATATATATATATATATATATACATATATGTATTTATAAAGATATAAATATTTATAAAAATAAATATATATTTCTAATAAATAAAATACACACACACATACACATTTATAAATGGAGTTGCTCTGCAATGGACGAAACAGTATCTCCCTAGACAATATAGGCTGTCAAATATAATGCCCAGTGCTAGGTATAGGTTACCCTTTTTAAGTTGTTGATCAGTGGGGTTCTATAATCTCCCAAGCCACAAACACTACAGGTTATTGCCAATGCCCTTATTCACTCTCTAGAACTTGATGCTAAGACCCTATTGATGAAGACATCACACACTTGAGTCACAGACCATCGTAGCTTGAAATTTTTCTGTGTCCTGCCCTGCTCTAAGGTCCCACAGCTGGTTATAAAATAATCACCCCGAGGCTTATATTAATTACCAACTATATGGCCTATGGCAGGCTTCTTGCTAGCTAGCTCTTTCATCTTAAATTTATTCATTTCTATTAATCTGCGTATTGCCACATGTTCTGTGTCTTTACATGTGTCCTATTGCTCCTTGGACAGTTGTTTAGCATCCCCCTTACTCTCCTTTGCTGTGGGATGTTCTGTATGGCAAATGTGTTGCTGATTAGTCAATAAATAAAACACTGATTGGCCATTGGCTAGGCAGGAAGTGTAGGTGGGACAAGGAGGAGAATAAAGCTGGGAAGTGGAAGGCTGAGTCAGAGAGACACTGCCAGCCGCCACCATGACAAACTGCATGTGAAGATCCTGGTAAGCCACGAGCCATGTGGCAAGGTATAGATTTATGGAAATGAATTAATTTAAGCTGTAAGAACAGTTAGCAAGAAGCCTGCCACGGCCATACAGTTTGTAACCAATATAAGTCTCTGTGTTTACTTGGCAAGGTCTGAGTGGCTGTGGGACTGGCAGGTGAGAGAGAGTTGCCCTGACTGTGGGCCAGGCAGGAAAACTCTAGCTACACTCCTTTTTCCTTTCACTATCTCTCTTGGATTTTCCTGCCTGGCTCCATCCTGGCCTGCCATAGACAATGCAGCCTTATTTATCAACCAATCAGAGCAAAACAAAGTACAGAAAGACATCTCTTTACTGTATAATCAAAAAGGAAGGTTTTAACTTTGACATAGTAAAGTTACATATAACAAAACAGTTATCAAGCAAGAATTACAGTTACAATGTCTAGTCTATATTTGGCAAAATTAGAAAATATTCTACCACCTAATCTATTTTTCTAAGTCTGAAGTTTTATATGTAATTTATCTTTTATAATAAGCAAGGAGAAATATAACTATAACTATCTAGTCTTCAACTCCATCAAAGACTCCAGAAGGATGTAATATTACCTAATAACAGGGACATCATGCTGCTTGAACAGTCAATCAGATTTCCTGTACAATGTTGGGGCATCCATCTTCAGCCTGCAGACCTAGCATATCTGACAGACTTATCTGTGAAGCTTATTTTTGAAGGACACTTATTTTTGAAGGACTGTCCCACCTTGTCTTGGTGAAGTTCTACAATCACTTTCTTTTGTGTCCTGCTTGTCCAATTTGTACAGCATAGTGTCAGCAGTTGAGGCAAGGGCACTTTCTTTGTCTACATGGCTAGCTTTTGTCATAAGGAAAACAAACTCCATATGGAGTTTCTTCGATGCCCATCATCCTCTTTGAAGTAATTGGTGATGCTAGGAGCAGATGTGTCTCACTGTCGAGAAAAGTCTAAGTCCTTAAAACATTTTAAATGCCACATTCTATACGTCTTTGAAGTGTTTAAAGATTGCCTATCTGAAATATATATCTGTATGACCTTGAAATCATACCTAACATGACCATAAGTTTGCTATTATAGATAACTATTAATTGTTATTTCTTTTTAATTACATATTTCATTATTAAATGAGCTGCATAAACATAATACCCTAAACAAGAGTAGAAATATACATACAGTATAACAAAATTAAACTAAAATCCACATTGATGCAAAATATGTAAGTTTAACAGTTGGGGTTTTTTTGATTAAAGTAGACTTAATAATCTACCCCCTTTCCCCATCATTTTTATATCATAATCCCCTTTCTTCTTTTAGAAAGACATTGACTATGACCAATAAGTTTGTAACCAACACCCTAAACAAAGATAAACATCCATAATCCATTTTTGGCAATGTGGGTGTAGTTTTCTAGGCAACTTCCTGCTGTTGGTAGTCTTATGGGGACTCAAAAAAAATTTTAGGATTATGGTCAAGTCCTGACTGGAGTATTCTGTGAGGCTATATTCCCTGAGCCATTTGCCTTGAGGATCATCTGGAGACCTCAGGGGGTCTTTCTTGATGGAACTATATTAACCTAGAAGGAATCTATAGCTTCTCATCTTCTGTGGAAAGAGAAGGAAAACCTCTTTTCCAAAGCAACATATCCTTAGACATAAATTTTGAAACAAAGATACCATATATATATATAAAACTCATCAGCCTGAGTTAAATACAACCAAATATCTCCCTCCAGTTAAAAATTCCAAAGACAACATAATCCAGACTCTCTGTGTAATTTCCATCTTTACATGGCTTATTATAGTTTTTATATATTATTTTTTAATACTTTTATTTTTGTGACTATATTGTTTCTCTTCTCTCTCTTAAGCCTACATAATTTATTATACACAATGTAAACTGTTTAGAGTTTTATTCCATCTGGATCTGTCTTATTGTGAATCTGTAATCATTTTTTGACAATTGATTTAAAATGCAGTGTGGCTAGAACTGAAGCTGTAGCAGCACTGGATGTCAGTCCCTCCCCACTAAGTTTTTTAACATGGCACAGGTACCAAAGAGTCATGCTTACCTCCCCAGTTCTGGGAAGCAGTATTAAACAGTATGCCTGTGATTTTAAGCCTGTGGCTGTGCACCGAAGCCACCAGGCAGTGGCTGGGGAAAGCCTCTTTGTATCAAGGCTCAGCCTATTAGAGATACCAGGAATCCTCAATATTGCTGCTGAAGCCCGCTGTGGCCAGGGGATGTGTTTCTGTATTGCAGACCACCCTGAGTGATATGAATTAGGAAGATGCTTTTGGCTCCATTTTAGAATCCCTTTTATAAGCTTTCTTGGGTTTTCAGGTGGAAACTCTGGCTATCACGTTTGGCGCCAAAATGTAGCTGAAAGTTTTCCTGTGTCCTGTTGCCCTGAGCTTCTGGAGCCACTTATAAAATAATCACTCAGAGGCTTAATATTAATTGCAAATTATATGGCCTATGAATCAGACTTCTTGCTAGCTGGCTCTAATAACTTAACTCAACCCATAACTATTAATCTATGTATCGTCATGTGTTCCATGGCTTTCCCTGCCTCCCATTACGTGTTGCTCCTTGGACAGCAGTTTGGCATCTCTCCTTACTCTCCTTTCTTCTCTCCATATATTCTTGTATTTTCCCATCTGGTTCTATCCTGCCCTGCCATAGGCCAATGCAGCTTTATTTATCACCTAATCAGTGCAACACATATGCACAGTGTACATAAAGATAATCCATGGCAGAGCAAGGAAAAATCAAGGTGGTTTATTCTGGCTTAGAGTTTGAAGGTCTATCCCACCATGACAGGGGAGACATGGCAGCAGGAGTTTCAGGCTAGCTGGTCACATTGAACTGACAGTTTGGAAGCAGAGAGTGAACAAGAAGAGAGGCCTCCCCAGTGGTGACCCACTTCTGCCAGCGAGGCTCCACCTGCTCAATGTGCTACACCCTTCCCATCTGCCACTCCAGCTGGGACCAAGTGTTCAAATGCAGATCCTCTGGGACACTTCACATTGAAACTGCCACAGTCCATCAGAACAACTCTAAAAGTATCCCTTCTCACTCCAACCTGGAATATGGAGGTGCACTTTACATCAGTCCCCTTCCAATCTTCAGTTTCCCTGGTCTCAGGAAATTGTATGACTGAATTAAATTTTCAGTTTTCTTCCAGAGACCTCATTCAATTCTTTTGTTTGAGAAGCATGATATTTGTCTTCTAGTTTCTGCTTAAATTTCTGTCATGACTGTAGACAAATCTTAAAAGGTCTTATTTAATAAAAACCTGTAGCCAGATGTAGGGGTGAAAACCTGAGAGACCAGAGGAATAGAAAAAGCCTCAAGCTAACCTCACCTCACTGACACCTCAGTCTCCAAAGAGACCTACTTCCTATATACCCATACCTATATGCCTTTCTGTTCTGCTATATTATTTGCTCTCTCCCTGCCAACTCTGTCACTTCCCGTCTGTCTGTACAGACCTCCCAACCTCTATGGTTAGTGCTGAGATTAAAGGCGTGAGTCACCATGCTTGGCTCTGTTCCCAGTGTGGCTTTGAACTCACAGAGATCCAGACACATCCCTGCCTCCTGAATGATAAGATGAAAAGTGTGTGCTAACATTCCTGACTTCTATGTTTACTATAATGGCTGGCTTTTTCCTCTGATCCTCAGGTAAATTTTATTGGGGGACATAGTATTTTGGGGGACACAATCCATCACCAAATTTCCCCTTTTTTGTCTAAAATAAAAGTTATAACTAATATAAGAAAAACTATATATAATAAGTACAACTATATACAATATATACTAATAATAAATACATCAACAATGTCCAGGCCATTTACATTTGACAAATTCCATGAAAATATTCCATTCTATCCCCTTTTGGTGAATCCAAAATATAATTCACTTTCTATCCTATCTTGTATTACCAACAGAAAACTATCTTATGATGTCTTTCAAATTTATACACTTTACACCTCTTAGTGAGTTTCTTTTCTGGAATATTTTAACTAGGAAAAAATAACTATCTAATCTTCAATTCCCTCAGATTCCTGAGAAGGGAATAATATTACCTAGTATAACAAGAAGTGCAAATAAGTGACTTCCAAAAAATGTGAATTATGACAGAAACAACCAGCTGCCTGGACAGTCACCTGAGGTTTCTCTGCAACATTGGGGCATCATCTTCAGTCTACAGGCTTAGCATATCTAACAGACTCATTTGTGAAGCAGGATGTATTCAAGGCCTACAGCTCGACCCCACATTTAGTGTGAATATTCCATGTCCCAGGTAAACTTGAATTCCACCAGTGTCATGTCATGATTCAGCATCTTAAATTCTGGAAACTGCTGGTGCTTTTGGAATTAGGTTTCCCATTCTTCTCAGTTTGTGGGTGGCTTCATCTCCTTTATTAATTGCTAGTCTACTATGTAGAGGCCAGACTCCATCAGTTTATTTACCCCTCCAAGAATAACTGTCCCAGCTACTGTTCCACCGCACACCAGGAGCCATCAGCCCACTGTGTGTTCAGCTGCCTTCAAAAGAAGGAGCACTGTACCTTTTCTGGATTGCAAAGGCCACTTCAGCGATGCTGCCATATTTCCCTGGCCTCAGAGGACACCCGTTGCCAAAAGAAAGTGCAACCATACTTGTCTTGGCATTCCTTTGTTTTGTGTCTTGCTTGTCCATTTGCAGTCAATGGGAGGGCACTTTCTTGCCCAGTGGTTAACTTTTGCTGCAGTGAAAGTTAACTCCATGTTGAGGTTCTTCAGTGCCCATATCTTCTCTGATATAGTTTGGTGCTGCCAGGAGCAAACATGTCTTATAGTAATAAAAAAAGAAAAAAAAGGCAAAATTGAATGTCTTCTCAGGATGAAAACTCTGAAGAAATTTGGAACAGGAACATGATACCCTAAGTTAGTAAAGGTGATATATTACAGCCAGCGGTTTACTAAATGACATCACCTCTTGAACTTATGAATAAGACAAGCACATCCTCCATCCCTCTTTTCTTCATCATTGTGCTTGAAACCTTAGTAAAAGTAATAAATCAAGAGAAAAAGAACCATTCACAGTTTCTCTATTTAATATAATAGAATTATGTACTTAAAAAAGACAGAAACATCTCACAGAACATTAGAAATTCAAGATGGGAACAATTTTACAGCTTCAAACACAGTTTGTGTTAGGCCTTGGTATTCTCTTTTTAGGAGTGAGTGTATACATGCAGCTATAGTGTTGGATAATTTGGGTGATGTAGAAAATAAAAATTCAAATGCAACAGGAAAAATTAGAACAGGCACAGACCAAATGATGGAGAAATTTTTAATATTCATAAATCTCTTTGGTAGACAGTCCTGAGTATATTCAGAATTATTTGTGTGTTCACAATAATTGATGTTTGTTGGTAGGACATTGAAATAAAGACCAAAGACAGCTTTGTTGAGCAGCAGGAAGCACTTAGGTACACAACATGACAATAGGAGGGTCATCTGAGATGATTGCTCAGCAGAGGAAGGAGGTCATCTGTGGTGATATTTTATTTGTGCTGAAATGTGGTGATATTTTATTTGTGCTTTAATAAATAAAGCTTGCCTGGAGATCAGAGTAGTAAGCCAAATTCCAAAAACATCAGCAATTTCCAGAGTTTAAATTCCTGAATCATGACAGGACACTGGCAGAATTCAAGTTATCTGATACAAGGAATACTTGCAGCACATGTGAGGATGACTTGTAGGCCTTCCATACATCCTACTTCACAAATGAATCTGTGAGATATGCTAAGCCTATAGGCCGAAGATGATGCTCCAGCATGCAGAGAAACCTCGGGAGACTGTGAAGGAATCTAGCTGTTTTTGTCAAAACTCACATTTGTTTTTGGAAGTCACTTGTTTGCACATCCCGTGTTAGTTGGTAATATTATTTCCTTCTCGGGTGTTGAGGGAGTTGATTAAATAGTTGTAATTATAGTTTTCCTTGTTAAAAAATTTCAGAAAAGAAACTCATTAAGAGGTGTTAAGTGTATACGTTTGAAAGACATAATAAGATAGTTTTCTGTTGGTAACACAAGATAGGATAGAAAGTGAATTAGGTACATTTTTGGACTCACCAAAAGGGGATAGAATGGAATATTTTCATGGAATTTGTCAAATGTAAATGGCCTGGACATTGTTGATGTTTTTATCTCATATATATTGTGTACAGTTATTGTACTTATTGTATACAGTTTTTCTTATATTAGTTATAACTGTTTTTTAATTTTTTCATTAGAAAAAGGGGAAATCTGGTGATTTTTTTTTGTGCTTTAAAAAATAAATTTGCCTGGAGATCAGAGGAAATAAGAACAGCCATTATAAGTAAACAAAGAAGTCAGGCAATGGTAACACCTGCCTTTAACCTATCACTTGGCAGGCAGGAATCTGTCTGGATCTCTGTGAGTTCAAGGCCACACTGGAAACAGATCGAGGTGTGGTGGCACATGCCTAAATTCCAACACTAGTTAACCATTGATGTCTGGTGGTCTGTACAGACAGACAGGCAGTGACAGAGCTGGGCAGGAAGAGGAAGTGATGTAGCTGGACAGAGAGAGCAAATCAGATGTCAGAACATCAGCATATATAGGCGAGTGTAGACAGGAAGTAACTTGCATTTGGAAGCTCTAGAGTTGTTGAGGTGAGGTTGGCTGGTGTCTTTTCCTATTTCCATGATCTCTCTAAGCCTTTCACCCCTATATCTGGCTCTATGTTTATCATTTAGTAAGACCATTTAGAAATTCATCTACAGTCATCATCCCTCTAAGTAAGTGCTTTTCCCAGATTGCACTCCCATTATAGGTAGGAACACCAAGCATTATGAATTTGCATTCTGAGGCTTTATTATTAAGTGATAAATTAATCATTGATCTAATCAATACTCTTCATGGCTACACTGAGGTTAAACTTTTGTTTTCTTGGTTTCAGAGGGTTTTGTTCTTGTTTTTTGTTTTTGTTTGTTTTGGAGAAAGAATGTAAGAATGGATAGGGAGCAGGAGAGGATCTGGAAGGACTTGGGGGAAGATATCAAATATGTTTAATTTAATAATAATAAATAATCAAATATATTTAAATTAAAAATTGTTTTAAACAAAAAGTATTAAGGAAGTGACAAGTTTAATTTTCATTATCTGTAATGTTCTGTATTATTCTTTGATGCTCAGTATATTTATATTTTTATTCCTAATGATATATGTAGGTGTAGTTCATTGTTTAATTACTCTATGTGTTTTATTGAATAAATATCAAATTTAGGTATCCATTTTCTTACTCCTGGATAATTAGACTTATTCAACTGTCCATAATTATTTACAATATAGTAACAAACACTAAACTTTTTGTGGGTGTAGTAAACTTTATTGATGGTATTCAAGAGAGTAGGAATCCCTAAGCCCCTCCCTTTTTTCTGGGGTTCTGGGATAGAAACTGTGAGGGAGATGATCAGTGTTGTGGGTTGAGTTGGTACAGGGACTTCTTCCTAATCCAGGACTTCTCTGGTTCTTGAGTTCTTGCTGGGGTTGGTAGTCCAGGGCATCTTGGTCCTTTGAGGCTATATAGGCCATGAGGTCCACTGCCCTGCTGCTATAGCTGTATTCATTATTGTACCAAGAAATGACCTTTACAAAGTTGACATTGAGAGCACCGCCAGCCCCAGTATCATAGATGGAAGAGTAGGTATGACTGTTAAAGTTGCAGGAGATAACCTGGTTCTCTGTGTAGCTTGGTATGTCCTTAACGAGCCCTTGGATGTCTGCATCACCATCTTCTTGATGTCATCATATACTTGCCAGCTTTCTTCAGGTGATATATCAGAGCCATGTCAGACAGATTGTGGATAGGAAGACAAAATGGCATGCAAGTGAGCTTCTGATTAAGCTCTGGGATGACCTTTCCCACACCCTTGTCAGCACCAGTGGATATAGGGATGATGTTCTGGGCCATCACACCACAACTTCCCAGAAGGACCAATCAGAGTTTTCTGTGCAGCAGTGATGTCTGGGACTGTCATCATGAGTCTTTCCCTAGTGCCAAAATTGTCTTGGATGATGTTGGTCAGAGGTACTAAGCAGTTGATGCTGCAGGAACAATTGCTGACAATATTGAGTGAATTGTCATACTTCTCATAGTCCACATCCATCACAAACATGAAGGTATCAGCAGAAGGGGCAAAGGTGATGATGCTTTGGGCCCCACCTTTTAAGTGGGATCCAGGCTTCTCTACTGGTGAAGATACCAGTAAACTTTACAACATACTCTCTATCAGCATCATCCCATCCAATGTGGGCAGGCTTTTGCTCCTGGAAGATGGTGACAGCCTTCCCATTGATGACAAGCTTCCAGTTCTTAGTCTCTACTGTGTATATATGATAGTTTCTAAATCTATATATGAATATTTTCAACTCTCCTAAGTATCATCAAACTGAATGGCTACAAAAGTAATTACTACAACTATCACAGTAACACTAGCTACTTATAGTACCACCTGCATATGTGGTGATATTTTATTTGTGCTCTAACAAATAAAGCTTGCCCTAGGGATCAGAGGAAAAAGTCAGCCACTATATTTAACATGGAAGTTAGGCAGTGATAGCACTTGCCTTTAATCCTAGCATTCTGGAGGCAGAGATTCTTATGAATCTCTGTGAGTTCAAAGTCACACTAAGAACAGAGCCAGCTGTGGTGACACATACCTTTAGTTCCAGAAATAATTAACCATAGAGATCTGCAGGGTCTGTACAGACAGGAAGTGACAGAGCTGATCAGAAAGAGCTAGTGATGTTGCTGGGTGAAGAGAAGAAGTAAGGTGGCAGGACACAGAAAGGTATATAGGCATGAGTATACAGGAAGTAACTCTCTCTTGGGCTGAAGATTTTCTAGCAGTAAGAACTTGTGGCTGTGGCTTATCCTATTCTTTTGAACTCTCAGCTGTCATCCCAATATCTGACTCCAGGATTTTTATTATAAGACATTTTACGATTCCTGTTACACGTATATTTTGAGATCCCATTATCTTCTTATGTCTGTGTTGATAATTACTTTCCATTTAATTTTTGTTAAGCTGATGAGAGTGAAATAGTATTTGCAATACATACTTTTCATTTAAACATTAACAATAACAGAAATAGAATCTCAGAATTATATTCTCCAGATACCACTACATTGTAACCTCACCATCTATTTTTATCATTAATATCTCTGAATGCAAACTTATTTTTTTGTTAACCTGTCAATATGAAATGGATCTTAAGATTTTCCCGAGGATAGGCAGAATTCCACACATGGAACACATTCTTGTTCCTCACTCTCTTTCATGAACTCTGCTCTTTATGTTTTTATATTGTAAATTCTCTCATCATGTATTCAATCTCATTTTTTTATGATTTCCCTCTTTGTACTTAAGCTAAAATTATTTTATGCTTCCTATAATATTTTTAAAATGTGATTTCAGTTAAAAAAGAACAAGGGCATCATATTTAGGGGGTTGTAGGTAGAATACCATGATTTGAATGTCAATGAACTCTCTCCTTCTTCAGGGCTCATATGATAGATGTTTTCTCTTCAGGGTGGTGGGCTTTAAAAAATTTGGTTTGAGTTTTAACAGGTAAAGCTTAGAGGATGGTCCTCAGTATATTGGTGTATGGTCTCAAATGTTGGGTTGGAAAGATGTCTCAGTGTTGAAAGTGTGTACTCTCTTGCAAAGACCTTGGTTCATTTCTAAATCTGTAAAGCAATGCACAACTACCTGTAATTCAATCTTGAGGGTAATCTAATGCCGTCTTCTCTGCGTTGCAGGTGCATTCACTCACTTACACAACCCTCCACAATTTTAATTAAAATTTTAAAAAGAAGATATACAGATGTAAAATATGTATGGGAAAGTATTTATGATATCCATTAAATGTGAAAATAAAAAAGGAACACAATAAGATGCTAGAATATAGAATATATACTAGACTATAATATAAAATACACAAACACCCATCCACTAGAATATAAAAACACTAATGGCACCAATTTCTGCAAAGGAGGCAAAGCAGGAATGCCCATATACTGTGGATGATATAAAAAATAAACTACTCAGGAACTTATAAAGCCAGGCAAAATTTCCTAAAAGTACAAAAAGAGGTTTATCAGAAAACACAATAGCAATGTCATTTATAATTCATAAAATTAATATAAACTCACACCTCATATATATTTTTACAAAAGCATCTGAGCTGAAGCTCATGACAGAGCACTTACATAGCACATTTAAGGCCCCAGAATCAATCAGTAGCACCTCACAAGCAATATAAACAAAAGCTTGCAATACTGACTCTTGTTGCCATATCTAGAAGTGTACAAAATGTTCTTTGTAGGTAAGTGAATGAGGAAGGAGTGGAAAATCCATACAAAATGAATAATTAATCATCATTAACAATAAATGGTCAACTATGAGAAGACATGGAAGAAGCCTAAATGAAATCTGAATGGAGTTAGTCTAATAGAGCCCCATGCTGGATCAAAGCAATGAAACAAAGTATTGGAAGACATAAATCCACAGTGAAAGAAAATATTAATTACCAGGAGCAATTGCAGGAATGAGAGAATACAAAATAATTTTAGAGCATCAAAACTGTCCTGCCGGAGATTTTAAAGACAAGTTAATGTTGTTCTTTATGTGTATGATTACAATGGGTGATTTAAAAACTAAGCAATTAAATGAAGGGATAATCAACTAGGATTGATATAATGTCAACTATCATTTTGATAATTCTTGTTTGATCCCTAAAAATATTGGTTGACATGAGTGCCAACATACAGCCCTTAGAAAAAGTTACTAGAGAAACTATTGGCATTTTGACTGCAAGTTACTAACACAGATAATAGAGATATTCAGATGAAGATAGAGGAACTTAAAGCAGAACTAACCTCATCACTACATTTTAAAATTAGACAGGAATAGTCTAAGGTTATGAAACAACCAACCTTAATTTATCCCATCACCTTAAAGAACAACTTCCAAACGACAGGTATTCCCAAGGCTATATAAGAGATAAGTGGATTCCTGTGAAAATGTTAGATTTGAGGAGATTTAAGGAAGTGATGGTCTCATATGGTATGGATTCAATCTTTTGTAAAGCAGCTGTTAAATTCATGGTCAACTAGTAATGGAATTGTCCCACAACACTGGAGAGACTTGATTACAGTTGTATTGGACTGTGATCCTCTATTACAGTGAAGGACCTGGTGGAAAGATGAGGCTAGGACCATTCAGCAATGAAGTTAGAGGTATGGAAATCTCCCAAAGTCATCTTCTTGCAGAGGAAGATTATGCTAATGTACAAAGACAGTCTCTATACAATGACCACACTCTGACTCTTTGCCATTCAGCAGCTTTGAATACTTGGGACAGATTGAAGAAGTCAGAAAGAGAACTGTGTCATTTACTAAAGTTACACAGGGCCCAAAAGAAAGCTTGACTGTTCTTTTACAATGTTTGACATCAGTTGTAAATAAAATGATACAAAATTCAAAAGCTAGACAAATAATAATTGTATCTTTGGCTTTTGACAATGCTATTTCACAATGCACAAGGGTAATTAGGCTTTGAAAGGCAAGATCAGCACCTACAGAGAAATGAATACAAATTACAGACAATATTGAATCTTATAACCATGATGATGCTTGAACAGGACAGGTGATTTTCAAAAGCTTGAAGAGAAATAGAGATGACAGATATTTTAATTGTGCTAAACAAAGTCATATAAAAAGGGGGTGTAGACAGGGCTTTCTTAGAAACAATATTTCTTTTAATCCAAAAAGGCTCTTGTCTTCTGGACTATGCAGATGGTACTGCAAAGGCTGACATTGCATTGCAGATAAACAAGGGACAGACAAGGTAACCCTTTACCATCAGGAAACACCTTGGGAGAGTCTCTTGCAGGCCCCCATGTCAAATTTGGTTCAGTCATTTCCTGTCACCGTGGGGAAAACTCATCCTCATAGCAATGAAAGGGCCTAATCCCTATGGTAAAAAATCATATGGCTCTGGATAATAGAAGAGCCCTAGAAGAGAAAACAAAAAATTCAGAAGAAACCATAACACAAATATTTTGGCAAATTTGTATAAATGATTAATGACCACAGTTAAAAATGTGACATTGTAAAGGAGAAGTAAAACTATAGATACCATCAAAATTGATAAAGACTATATTTGAACAAGAGAGACCTCTTGATTAGAAGAGATGATAGTTTCCTCAAATAGTGTGACCATTAAATCTAAACTATCTTGTAAGACTAACAAATGCTTTTCATTTGATCAGATATAACTTGCCAAAAGGGAAACTCCCCATTTTTAGAATTGGGGCAGTGTGATGATATTTTATTTGTGCTGAAATGTGATTTTTATATGTATGTTAATAAATAAAGTTTGCCTGGAGATCAGAGGTCAAATAGTCAGCCATAAACAGAAGTCAGGCAGTGGTAGCACATTCCCTTAATCCAGTCACATGACAGGCAGAGTCTCTGGGTGGTCAAGGACACAGCCAAGCATGGTGACACATGTCTTTATTTCTGGTACCAATCATAGTAACCTGGACGTCTGTATAGATAGGCAGTGATGAGGAAGTGATGTGGCTAGGCTTTGAGCCAATGAGAAGGCAGAACAGGAAGGCAATAAAAGTACAGGTTAGACAGGAAGAGTCTCTCTCTCTCTCTCTCTGGAAGCTACTGCATGGTGGTAAACTAAGGCTAGTCATTGCTATTTGATATTTCTCTAATCTCTTCAGCTATTATCCCAGTATTTGGTTCTCTGTTTCTCATTTAATAAGACTATTTAGAAATTCATTTACATTTGGTGCCAACATGGTAAGAATTCATTAAAAAACTGTTGGTGGCCTTTCAGGCCAGGGGTTACAGGCCCCGGCTTGGCCAGAGTTTACAGGCCCCAGGAGGCATGGCTGGAGTTACAAGTCATCTGGCTCATGCAGCCAGAGCTGCACTCGACTGTAGTGGAGTTTTCTCCAGTCCTGCCCGGGCCTGCAGCCATTCAGACCCAAATAAACACACAGCCGCTCTATTAATTAAAACTGTTTGGCCTAATGGCTCAGGCTTCTTACTAGCTAGATCTTACACTTAAATTAACCCATAATTCTTATTTATGTTTAGCCATGTGGCTTGGTACCTTTTCTCTGTTCTGCTTTCACATCTTGTTTCCTGTGTCTGGCTGGTGACTCCTAACTCAGCCTTCCTGTTCCCAGAATTATCCTCTCTTTGCCCTGCCTATACTTCTTGCCTGACTACTGGCCAAAACAACACCTTATTTACTAACCAATCAGAGCAACACATTCACAGCATACAGAGCGATATCCACAGCTGCACACAGCTGAAGCTACTTGTGGCCAGATCTCCAACTCATGAGGCTGGAGCTTAAAAGGGCTGGAGCTTAAAGGGCCCAAAACAGCTCAAGATGGAGCATGTGGCTGGACTTTAGCTTTTAGCATTTTTCTGTTCTCCAGGTAGGTAACAGGTACCTCTCTCTCTCTCTCTCTCTCTCTCTCTCTCTCTCTCTCTCTCTCTTCTTCTGGATTCCCATCTCAGACTGCAACTATGCTAGGTACCTGTTTTGAAATTCCCTTGGAATTTTACTGTTCTACACAGACTTGGCAAGTCAATTAAGATATCCCATATCTTAAAGAGAAAAACTACTAAAAAGAGAAAAATTTATTCCACGTTAAAAAAATGGGAAATATCTTTACAATGGAAGTGAGTTGGTCTTGGTTTGATATAACATTAGGCAGTCTGAAAATGGAACAATTACATGAGAGTATTAGTGTTGATGGGATGTATGTAACATCAATTAAGTATATTATTTTTTTAATTATCCCTATTTTACTATTAAAAAAGATGGTCAATTTAAGTGTCAAGATAAAAGCTTTAGAAAAACCTGTTAAAATGAATTATAGAGAAATTCAGACTCAGAAGAATTTAAGTGTGAAATTATTTCAGGATTGGATTATCAGGTTACAGAGAGACAGTCTGTTTTCAAACAATCAAACTTATTTATCTGGTAACCATACAACAACTACCTGATCAAGGGCATGTACAAACTAATTGGACTCCAGTTGAAATGTTAGATTTGAGGAGATTTAAGGAAGCTATAGCATCCTATGGCACACATTATCCATTTGTAAATCAAATGTTAAACTCATGGTCAACTTGTAATAGGATAATAGGTCAACTTGTAATTCTTTCCTCAAGACTGGAAAGAATTAGTAATAGCTGTCCTCGAACTTGGAGCACAATTGCAGTTGTGCATGTGTTATAGAGACAAAGCTAAGACAGTAGAAAATCAATATAGAGCTAGAGGTGTGAAAATCTGCCAAGATCAGCTTCTTGGAGAAGGCCAATATGCTGGAATACAAAGACAATGTTTATATGATAACCAAACCCTAGTTCTATGTCGAGTGGTGGCCATGAATTCATGGGATAGAATTGAAGAAGCAGCAAAGAAAATTGAGTCATTCACAAAAGTTACATGGGGCCTGGAAGAATTTTTCACGAATTTCTTATAAAGGCTGTCTTCAGCAGTAAATAGAATCATCCCGAATTCAGAAGCTAGACAGATAATAATTGAATCTTTGGCTTTTGAGAACGTGAATGCAGCATGCAAAAGAATAATCAGGCCATTAAAGGTAAGATCTTCACTCTTGGAGGACTGTATCAGGGAAACAATCAATGTTGAGTCACATTGCCATGATGATATGTGGATAGGAGAAGCAATTTCAAAAGGTTTGAGGAATGTCAGATGTTTTGGATGTTTTCTACAAGGTCAATTGAAAAGGGAATGTAAACTGGGCATTCCTAGAAAGAATGTTTATTCCAGGAAGAACAGCAACAGAATGCCCCTCCCTTCTGGACTATGCAGAAGGTGGGGTAATTGTAAACACTGGACCAGTGAATGTAGATCAACAAGGGACAGACAAGGTAATCCTTTGCCTCTGTCCTCAGGAAACTCCCAGAGGGGCCTCATGTAGGCTCCCACAACAAATCTGGTTCAGACCTTTCCTACATTCATAGAAGAAACCCTTACCCAGAGCAATTAAATGACCAAATGCTTACTGGAATAAACCAGGCTGCTCAGGGTGACATAACAGCTGAGGTAGAGAGAATAGAAAATTCAGGAGAAGACAAAAAGAAAAATTTTTTTGAAACTTTTTAACATGAATCTTAATGGTCTTATTAATAAAATCAAACCTGAGGCAAGTATTGGGGTGAACACTGGAAGATCAGAGAGACAGAACAAGCCACAGCTAACCTCACCTGGTCAACTTCTCAGCTGATCTTGTTTCCTCAGACTGGAAGACTCTGTGTCCTCATATCCAAATGGTTCTCAGCTGAACTGTGCTGCTAGAAGCCTGAAAGCTTAACCAGCCAAATGCTTCTAGTTTCTGGTCCTCATGCCTTATATACCTTTCTGCTTTCTACCATCACTCCCTGGGATTAAAGTCTTGCTTTCTGGGATTAAAGGCGTGAGTCACCATGCTTGGCTGTATCCTTGAACAGATGAATTTCTGCCTCTGGAAGGCTAGGATTAAAGGCGTGTGCTACCAGTGCCTAACTTCTATGTTTAATATTTTGGCTGTTCTGTCTCTGATCACATAAAATAAAATAAGTTTAATAGGGTGCACAATATTTTGGGGGAACACAGTACCACCACATTTCCCCTTTTTTGTCTAAAATTAAAAAAGCTTATAACTAATACAAGAAAAATTATATCCAATAAGTATATACAATATACACAGTCAAGATTACATTAACAATGTCTAGTCCATTAACATTTGACAGATTCAGACAAAAAACTCCATTAATATATAACAATATCCAGTCCAGTAACATTTGATAAACTCAAAAAATTTTTCATTACTTATCTTATTTAAAACCAGTAGTTCCTTTGTGGATTTCTGTGGGCCTCTCTAGCACTTTGCTTCTTCCTATTCTCATGTGGTCTTATTTACCATGGTCTCCTATTTCTTGTTCTCCCTCTCTGTTATTGATCCAGCTGGGATCTCACGCTCCCCCAAGCTCTCTTTCCCTCGACCCTCGCCCTTCATTACCCCCACTCATGTCCAGGCTGTTCATGTAGATATCTTCCATTTCTCCATCATTGGGCGATCCCTGTGTCTTTCTTTGGGTCCTGTTTTCCAGGTAGCCTCCCTGGTGATGTGAGTAGCAGTCCAGTCATCCTTGTTCCACATCTAGTATCCTCCCACAACATACTGCTGGAAATGGTCGAGAGACAGCCCAAACTGACCTACTCTGGTGATGGGATGGCCAAACACCCTAATTGTCATGCTGGAAACCTCATTCAACCACTGAGGAATCTGGATGCAGAGATCCATGGCTAGGCCCCGGGTGGAGATCTGGGAGTCCAATTAGTGAGAAAGAGGGTTTATATGAGCAAGAATTGTTGAGACCAAGGTTGGATAAAGGACAGGGACAAATAGCCAAACGAATGGAAACACATGAACTATGAACCAATGGCTGAGGGGTCCCCAACTGGATCAGGCCCTCTGAATGGGTAAGACAGTTGATTGGCTTGATCTGTTTGGGAGGCATCCAGGCAGTGGGACCCGGTCCTGTGCTCATTGCATGAGTTGGCTGTTTGAAACCTGTGGCCTATGCAGGGTCGCTTGGCTCATCCTGGGAGGAGGGGACTGGACCTACCTGGACTGAGTCTACCAGGTTGATCTCAGTCCTTGGAGGAGGCTTTGCCCTGGAGGAGGTGGGAATAGGGGGTGGGATGGGGAAAAGGTGAGGGGGACGGAATGGGGGAGAACAAGGGAATCCGTGGCTGATATATAGAACTGAACTGTATTGCAAAAACAAAAACAAAAAAAAACCCAAGTAGTTCCTTTTTAAAAGTATTTTTTCTTTTCATAATAGATTCAGTAATCTACCTTTTGTTGTTTTTATATCTTCCCCTTTTTCTTTTTAGTGTAGATTCAGTGATCTACCCATTTATCCTATTATTTCTTTATCTTTTTTCTTAAACAAAAACTCTGAATCTAATCTCCTTGTTCAGCTTTTTTCCTGGCCATTAACAACTAACAACTTGTAACCAACCATCATAAACAAAGACAATATCCAAAACTCAATAAATGACTAAAAACCTCCCATCCCACCTCTTAGGAATGTGGGCATGTTTTTCTTAAAATTACTTCCTGCTTTCTGGGGGTGAAGACATCTTTAGGGAATCCTGAAAACAAATTTTTGGGTTAATTGTCAAGTCCTGTATCATTTGTCCAGTCACTGCATAATGAGAAAGTGCAGGGCTTGTGTAGCTGGAGAGTTTTCTCCCCATTCCTGCCAAGCCCTGGCAGTCTGACAGCCCACTTATAAAATAAACACACAGACGCTTATATTATTTAAACTGTTTGGCCTAATGGCTCAGGCTTCTAGCTATCTAGTTCTTACATCTTAAATTAATTTATTTCTATAAATCTATACCTTGCCATGTGGATTGTGGCTTACCAGCATCTTCACATGCTGCTTGTCATGGCGCGGCTGGCAGTGTCTCCCTCCGCCTTCCTGTTCTCTTAATTCTCCTCTCTGTTAGTCCCACCTATACTTCCTGGCTGGCTACTGGCCAATCAGTGTTTTATTTATTGACCAATCAGAGCAACACATTTGACATACAGACTATCCCACAGCAGGGCTTGTTTCAAGTCCTTGTTCAAGTAGTCTGTCAGGCTGGATCATCTCAGCTAGTCATCTCAAAATTGTCCTGGGTAGTTTTTAGTCCAGAGTAGATTTTTCTGTGGTGTTAATCAGCTTATTGGCTTTACCATAGTCCATGTGGAATTATCATTGTGGGCTCCTGTCATCTTTTTGAAGATTTCAAAGCCACTGTTAGGGTTGGTCATGGTTCCCTGCAGACATTTTTTTTGTGTGTGCATCCTCTGTGGTTTGGAGAAATCAGTCTGATAAATATCTGCCTCTCAAAACCATGAATGTTTTTCCCTGGAAGAGAATACCTTCACTGCAATTTCTCCCCACCATTTGTCTTGCTAAACTTTTCCAAACTGACCTTTGCCGATGCTTTCTTGTAACATGATGGTACTGGCAATTTTTCTCTGAACAAGCAGCAGTAAACTCTTTGTCCCAGGTAGGAGCATCAACACAATCATCAACATGATGAGAAGAAGCCAGCAATTCAGAGCAGTAGCTGCTGCTTCCATGGTTCCACCACCACTGTTTGTGGCCAGGTCCTGGGAAGAAACTTCTCCTTAGCAAGTCTCCTAGGTTGGCCTCAAACTCGGGATCCTCCTGCCTCTGCCTTCTTCAGTAAATTCTACTGGCATGAACCACCACAATTGGCTGAGGGCACTTGGGCCTAAGCTGGGGCCCACAAGGCAACAGGCAAGCAGCTTTTTCATGAATTCTGGCCATGAATGTTGGGTGCCAGATGTTGCATGAATCTTAGAGGTTCTTATTAATAAAATCAAACCTGAGCCAAGTATTGGGGTGAACACTGGAAGATCAGAGAGACAGAAAAAGCCACAGCTAACCTCACCTGGTCAACTTCTCAGCTGATCTTGTTTCCTCAGACTGGAAGACTCTGTGTCCTCATATCCAAATGGTTCTCAGCTGAACTGTGCTGCTAGAAGCCTGAAAGCTTAACCAGCCAAATGCTTCTAGTTTCTGGTCCTCATGCCTTATATACCTTTCTGCTTTCTACCATCACTCCCTGGGATTAAAGTCTTGCTTTCTGGGATTAAAGGCGTGAGTCACCATGCTTGGCTGTATCCTTGAACAGATGGATTTCTGCTTCTGGAATGCTAGGATTAAAGGCATGTGCTACCAGTGCCTACTTCTATGTTTAATATTGTGGCTTTTCTGTCTTTAATCACAGATAAGTTTATTAGGGTCCATGTAGCTAGAGTTTTCCTGCCTTGCCCACAGTCAGGACAAATCTCTGTCACCCACCAGTCCCATAGCTGCTCAGACCCAATCAAGTAAACACAGAGACATATTGCTTACAAACTGTATGGCCATGGCAGGCTTCTTGCTAACTGTTCTTATAGCTTAAATTAATCCATTTCCATAAATCTATACCTTGCCATGTGGCTCGTGGCTTACCTGCATCTTCACATGCTGCTTTTCATGGTGGCGGCTGGCAGTGACTTCCTCAGCCTTCTGCTTCCCAGAATTCTCCTCTCTCCTTGTCCCACCTATACTTCCTGCCTGGCCACTGGCCAATCATTGTTTTATTTATACAGAATGATATCCACAGCAGTTACACAATATTTTGGGGAACACAATATCACCACAAACTTTTATAAATGAACAAAGACCAAAATTAAAAATATGAATAAATGATATTTTTGGGATGGTTTAGTAGACACATGCAGACTTCACAATAATTGCTCCAGAACTTTGGCATCCAAATTGGCCTCTTCAGGAGGTAAATGTTCAGCTGTTAGGTACTGGAACATTATCTCAAGTGAAACAGAGTGCAAGATGGCTCTAATGTATCAGTCTAGAAGGACAGAGAGGAAAATTAAAGCCATATGTGGCTAACATAGCTATGAACTTATGGGGACATGACCTATTACAACAATGGAATACTCAGATTAACATTCCTCCAACATCAGAAACAAATGACACATGTTTCTGAGAGAAATATTAGAAGGTATTATTCTAATGAGTCGTCACCAGCCATTCAGATTGGACAAGAACAGGGCACAACAATGGATGATCTTTCAAAGACCCCAACAGCTCTACCTTTAAAATGGTTAACAGACAAGCATGTATGGGTTCAGCAATGGCCTTTAACAACAGAGAAACTGCAGGCTTTATAAGAGCTGGTACAAGAACAGTTAAATGCTCAGCATATTGAAGAATCAATCAGCCCTCAGAAATCTCCTGTATTTGTTATTAAAAAGAAATCTGGTAAATAGAGAATGGTAACAGACCTAAGAGAAATTAACAAAGTAATTCAGCCAATGGGCTCTCTACAATCTGGAATTCCTTTGCCTACTCTGTTACCTAAAGGATGGCCTCTTATAGTTATTGATTTAAAAGACTTTTTCTTTTCAATAGCCTTACAAGAAAAAGATAAAGATTTGCCTCACATTGCCTACTTATAATGATTCTCAACTGGTTAAGAGATATCAATGGAGGGTCCTCCGACAGGTGATGTTGAATAGCCCAACCCTGTCCCAATATTTTGTACAACAGCCATTGGAAGTGATCCAGAAAAAAATTCCTAAATCTGTAATTCATCATTTTACTGATGATATTTTACTAGCTGACTCAAATGCAGATACTTTAGAATGTTTGAAGAAGTAAAAAAAATTTTGCCTTGTTGAGGATTACAAATTGCTCCTGAAAATTTACAAAAAGGAGATTTTAATAATTATTTAGGATATAAAATAGGTCTACAAAAATTAGACCCTCAAATGTGCAAATTAGAAGAGATTGATTATAGACTCTTAATAGCTTTTGAAGATTATTTGGAGACATTTCCCAACTATGAACTGTTCCTGGAGTAAAAATGATGAACTGAGTAATTTATTCAAAGGCTTAGAAGGTGACAAGGATTTAAATAGTCCAAGATAATTATCACCTGAAGCTGAGAAAGAATTGGCCTTAGTAGAAAAAAAGTACAGGAAGGACATGTGGATTGTGTGGATCCAAAACTTGATTGCATTTTGTTTATTTGACCCTCTAGGCATTCTCCTACAGGAGTTTTAATGCAGAGGGAACATATTATATTGGAATGCATATTTCTACCAAATAAACAAAACAAAAAATTAAAACAAAAAATTAAAAACTTGTGTGGGAAAAATCTCTGATTTGATTTTAAAAGGAAAATTGAGACTTTTTCAATTAGCAGTAATAGACCCAGCAGAAAATGTAGAATTTTTAACTAAGGATAACATTGACAAATTCTGGGCAGAAAATAAACCTTGCCAAAGAGCTTGCAGTAAATTTTTTGGCGAGATTAACAACAAATATCCCAAAAGCAATAGAATTCAAATTATAAAGAGAGTTTATTGGACTCTACCTCACATTGTATGGGAAACACAGATATATGGAGCCCATACATTTTATATAGATGCAAACAAACAAGGGAAGGCAGGTTACAAATCAGAAAATTTAAGTAAAGTGGTTCAAAGTCCTTATACTTCAGTTAAAAAATCAAAATTGTATGCTGTTCTGTTGGTATTAATAGATTTTTCAGAAACTCTCAACATAGTTACTGACTCTCAGTATGCTGAAAGAGTGGTAGTACATATTGAGACTAAAGAACTTATTCCTGATGAGTCAGAATAAATTTCACTATTTATTCACTTACAAGATATAACCAAAATAGGAAGCATCCCTTATATATAACACACATCTGATCCCATATGGGTCTGCCAGGCCCTCTAGCACAAGGTAATGATGAGATTGATAAATTATTGATAGGAAATGTGCTGGAGGCCTCAGAATTTCATAAAAACGTCATGTCAATAGTAAAGGTTTAAAAAAGGATTTTTCCATAACCTGGCAACAAGCCAAGGAAATTGTAAGGAAATGTCCTACTTGTTCCTTTTACAATCAGATGCCGTTACCAGCAGGATGTAACCAAAAGGGTGCTCAGAAAAATGAAATCTGGCAGATGAATGTGTTTCACTTTGGAGAATTTGGAAAATTGAAATATGTACACCATACCATTGATACTTATTCAGGATTTTAATGGGCAACTGCTTTGAGTTCTGAAAAAGTTGATTCAGTAATCACACATTTGCTATAGGTTATGGCCATCATGTGTAGAGTTGCACAAATTAAAACTGACAATGGTCGAGAATATGTCTCTGGGAAAATGAAACAGCTTTTTGCTTATTACAATATAAAGCATATTACCTGTATACCACGTAATCCTACAGGCCAAGCCGTTATAGAAAGATCAAACAGAACTCTAGAGGATATACTTAATAAATAGAAAGGGGTAACAAAAACTCAAAGAAATAGATTACATAATGCTCTATTAACTTTAAATTTTCTCAATGCTAATAAGAAAGGAACAACAGCTGCAGAGAGACATTAGATAATAATAAAAAACCCCTACAGAATTAAATCTGCCTATATAGTTTAAAGATTTGTGTTTCAAGGATAATAAAGGCATCCATCTACAAATCTGAGGACCACTGAACAAATGAGACATCTGAAGCAAAATGTTGAATCATCTGAAGAAAATGTCCCAAGAAAAACAGTAAATTGGCCTATTGGTATATCTCATTTCCAATAGGATAAAACTTGATAAATCTTCCCAAATATTTGTTTCTGCTCTTCTCTACAGACACATGAAGCAAATTGTGGAATTACAAATGTCTTTTGTAATTCCAGTTCAATTAAAAATTAAAACGGGCTTTGGAGTTGGCCCATGACTCTCTCCTTCTTTTGCTTGTTAAAAGGAAAATCCAAAATCTCTGTCTCATGTCAGAAGAGCTACCTCATACGTGACAGAAGGAAAACTTAATTAATGGACTATTCTATTGCTACTAATCTCATGATCCTCTGCTTTTGACTCTTTAAAACTTTTCTTAAGGTATAAATATTGTCTCAATATTTATAAAATTAATATGTATATATTTTAAACTTTTTGTTATGATATTAATAATCATATTGTGTACTAGAATTCTAGAAGTCTTCATATAGCTTCCTGTACAAGATTTCAGGTTTGAGTCTCTATCAGGTAACTAGGAACTAAGTTTTTGTAATCTAGATGTACATATTTATAAAGTTTTCTACAACCCAAACCCATGCCTAACAGTGACCTTTGAAGTGTCCAAGAGGATGATGGGGCCCCAGAATTATGATTCCACCTGGATTGTGGTAACACCACTAAGCTGACGAACACCACCCAAAGATATGCTTTGGACTACAAATTTCTCACGACAATTTCAAGGTGTCTAGCTGAGATGGTCCAGCCTCATAGACTACTCTAGCTAGGAACTGAGATAATCTCTGCACTTTCCCATTACAGAGACTAGACAACAAATGATACAGCTTCCTCTCCCAGGACTTGACAATTACCTCATTTTTTTCAGGATCATCTAAATATGCTATCATCCCCAGATAGCATGAAGTAGTTTGATAACATGATGCCCACATTCCCAAGAGGTGAGGTGGACAGTTTTTGGTCATTCAGTGGGTTATGAATATTTGTCATTGTTTAGGGGGTTGCTTACAAATTGTTATTGGCAGTGGTCTGGAAAAAAGCTGAACAAAGATATTAGATTCAGGGATCTCATTCTAAAAAGAAAAAGGGGCATTTAGACATAGGCTAAATGGATAGATTATACTTTTAAACTAAAAAGCAATTATTAGTCTTAAATACTTTACATTTGAAATGATTTTTGTATGTTGTTACAAATTTAAGATTATTTTTGTTATACTGAATATATGTTTCTACTTTTCTTTAAGATATTTTTGTATATTGATACAAATTTAAAGTTATTGTAGTTATCACATAGTGTACATATGTTTCTACTCTTGTTATAGGTATTATACCTACACAGCTCATTTAGCAATGTAATGTAAATTTCTAGTCCTTGAAAGTTATTATTAAAAAGTATTTTGGATAATAAGGAAATGCAGGTTAGTTGTTAGTTACCTATCACAATCATGTTAGGTATGTTTTTAAGGTCAAATATAGATACAGTTAAGATAGACAGGTGGTCTCAAATACTTCAGAAATCTAAAAATTATAGTATTTAAGATGTTTTGATTACATAAAATTCTTTTTTTATGATAATGAGAATGTCTACTCCTGGCAGAACCAATCTATTTCAGAGATGATGATGGGCATCAAAGAAACTATACAGAGTTAACTATTTTGTGGCAAAAGTTAACCACAGGGCAAGAAAGTGCTGTTGCCTTAACTGCTGACAGTATGCTGTCCAAATTTGACAAGCAGGACACAAAAGAAAGTGACTGCCAAACCTTGCCAAGACAAGATGGGACAGGTCTCCAAAAATCCTGCTTTACAAAAAAGTCTGTCAGATATTCTAGGCCTTCAGGCTGAAGAGGGATGCCTCAACATTATAGAGGAACCTTGGGTGACTGTCCAGGCAGCCATATATTTCTGTCGTTTGTTAGCTTTGGAAGATGTTTGCTCTGCACTTTCTGTTACTCAAGTAATATTATATCCTTCTCAGGTTTCTGGTGTAGTTCAAGACTAGATAGTTATAGTTTTCCTTGTTAACAAATTCAGAAAAGAAATTCACAGAAAAAAGAGGTGTAAAGGGTATAAAGTTGAGAAACATGAAAAGATAGTTTGGGTTAATAATGCAAGTTAGCATAGAAGGTGAATTAGGTACAACATTTTGGACTCACCAAGATAGAATAGATGATAGAATATTTTCTCTGCCTTTGTCAAATGCTATGGAATAGATATTGTTAATATAATTATTGCCCATATACATTGAATAGTTATTGTATTTATTACATATAGTTTTTCCATGTTAGCTAAATCTTAACTTTCAATTTAGACAAAAAAGGGGGAAATATTATGTGATATTTTGTTTGTGTTCTCAAAAATAAAGCTTGCTTAGAGTCACACAGCAGAGAAAGCCACTAGTTAATCATAAAGGTCTGGAGGTCTGTACAGAGAGGAGACAGGAAGTGATAAGGTGGTATGGAGGCAGGATCTTGGCCCTTTTGTTTGGAGGAATGAAAGAGGTAGGAAGTCACTGGTGGTTGCATCCTGGCTTCTCTGAGTTTTCAAGTTTTTACCCCAATATATGACTCCTGGTTTTTGTTGGTAAGATTAATTAGATTTAGGCATCAGTTGGGCTTTGAGATTTCAGAAGACCAAGATAAACCTGGTGTTACTCTTTTCCTGCTGCCTGCAGATCCAGATGTAGAACTCTCAGCTAATTCTCTAGTACCACATCTGCCTACATGCCATCATGCTTCCTGCCATTATGACAATGGACTAAACCTCTGAACTGTAACCAAACCCCAATTAAATGCTTTTCTTTATAAGAGAAACTGTGGTCAATGTTTCTGTTTGTAACAATAGAAACCATAAGACAGAAGTTGGTGGCAGGGGCAGGGATATTGAAGTAGTAGCCTTGATCATATTTTTCTTCAGAGGAGTGTGGAGTTTGGGACTTTGTATTAGAAAAGAAGCTGAATGCTTTAAGAAGAATTTAATAGACAATACTAGTAGAAGGATGTAAGACAGTGGTGCTGAGAGTGATTTGAACTGTGAGGGCCTGGTTCAAGTGGTTTCAGAGAAGAATATTAATGTGTAGCCTAGAGACTGTTCTTGTGCTTTTTTGGTGAACATGTCTGCTTTCTGCCCGTGTCCAAAAATTCTGCCTGAGGCTAAATTGAAGAATTGCGGATTAACAGCTATAGCAGAGGACATTTCAAAACTAGCTAGCATTGACTATGTTGTGTGGCTATTAGTTGCCAGTCTTATATAGATCTATAATGAAAAGCTGTAAGCTGAACAAGGAAAAATAAAAAAATGTACAGTTAGAGGAGGAAAGGAGCACCAGCAAGTGTAAACTGATTAAAGGAAAGCCTGATACTAGGTGGATTAAAGGGAGTAGTGACCTCAGAGCAAGACCCTACCTTGCTGAACTTCCAACTTGTGAAAAGGAATTAAAGTAGATTGAAAAGGAATTAAAGAAATGTTTAGGGAGAGGTGTGGTGATGTACAGTTTTATCCTAGAACTTAGAAGGCAGAGACTGGTGGATCTCTGAGTTCAAGATCAGCCTGGTGAGTAGAGTGAATTTCAGGGCAGGTAAGTTTAGGCCACAAAGGAACCCATTGAAAATAGAAAGCTGGTGAAGACATAATTTGAACAAGGGGACCATATTCCAGCCCCAGCCAGCAGCAGAACTTTGCATCTTTGACCAGTTGCTTTTGGCTTTAGAGTCAAGGGTACAACCAAGGGGTTATGGAATCTCCTTCCATGGCTGAGAGAAAAAGCAAGTGTCAGGGATATCCCTGAACGGAGGTTTAGGGAGGCCACTGTGTGAATTTATGAAGATGAAGACTGGATTGTCTTGGAGACACCATGATGTTAGAGAGGCCAGAGCTGTGAGATACCTGCCAAGGAAAACTACTAACAGGGAATGGACCAGCCCAAGGAAAAAAAGTGTGTTGTAGTAAAAAAAAAAAAAAAGGTGAAAGGAGGTGGAGATCTGAAGAGCTCTTTGACATCAGACTAGGAAATGCAGTGTTTGTAGTTTGTCTAGCTGGGTTTTGGTCTTGTTTTGGTAAAGTATATTCTTACTATTATCTCTTTCCACAGAACCCCCTCCTCCCTCCTTCCACCACCAGACCTCTTTCCCAATACACCCCACATCCCCACATCCACCAAATCAAGGTCTCCCATTGGGGGTCAGCAGAGCCCAGCAAACTGAGCCTAGGCAGGTCCAAGCTCCTTCCCACTGTACCAAGGCTGTGCAAGGCATCACACCACAGGAACCAGATTCCCAAAAGCCTGCCCATAGACTATGGACAGATCACGATCCCCGTGCCTGGGTGCCCCCCAAACAGTTCAAACCAAACAACCATCTTCCATATCCAGAGGGCCTAGTCCAGTCCCATTGGAGCTCCACAGCCACCAGACCACAGTACAAGGGCTTCCACTAGTGTGGCCAGTCATCTCTGCATGTTCTCCCATCTTATCTCAAAGTCCGTCACCTGCAGATTCCCTCCTCTCTCATCAATTGGATTCCTGGAGCTCAGCCTGGTGCCTGGATGTGGATATCTGCATCTGCCTCCATCAGTCACTGGACAAAGGCTCTATGATGACAGCTAGGTTATTTGTTAGACTGGACACCAGTGTAGACTAGTCCAGGAACCCTCTGGACCACTGCCAGCTGACCAAGTTGGGGTCATCCTTGTGGATTCCTGAGAGCCTCCCCAGCACCCTGCCTCTTCTTATTCCCATGATGTCCTCATCTATCATGGTATCTTCCTCCCTGCCTTCCCACTCTGTCTCTATTCCAGCTTGACCCTCCCATTTCCCTAGGTTCTCATCCCCCACTCCTCTCCCTCTGCCACTCCCCCACACCAAGTCTGCTTATGTAGATCTCATCCACTTCTCCTTCACAGGGTCATCCATGTGTCCCTCCTAGGGTCTTTCTTTGTTAGTTAGCCTCTCTGGAGTTGGGGTTGCAGTCTGGCCATCCCTTTCCTCACATCTAGTATCCACTTATGAGTAAATACGTACTGTTTGTCCTTTTGAGTCTGGGTTACCTCACTCAAGATGACACTTTCTAGTTCCATCCCTTTGCCTGAAAATTTCATGATATCATTGTTTTTTACTACTCCACTGTGTATATGTGTATATGTGCCACATTTTCCTTATCCATTCTTCAGTTGAGGAGCATTTAGGTTGTTTCCAGTTTCTTGCTATTACAAATAATAGTGATATGAACATAGCTGACCAGGTGTCCTTGTGGTAAGATTGAGCATTCCTTGGGAATATGCCCAAGAGTGGTATAACTGGGTCTTGAGGAAGACTTATTCTCAATTTTCTGAGAAACTGCCATACTGATTTCCAGAGTGGCTGTACAAGTCTGCATTCCCACAAACAGTGAAGGAGTGTTCCCCTTGCTCCACATCCTCTCCAACATAAGCTGTCTTCAGTGTTTTTGATCTTAGCCATTCTGACTTTAACAAATAGTGCTGTCATAACTGGATGCCAACATGCACAAGATAGCAAATACTTCCATATCTGTCACTATGCACAAAACTCAAGTCCAAGTAGATCAATACATCAGCATAAATCCAGTTACACTGAACTTGATAGAAGAGAAAGTAGGAAGTAGTCTGGAATGCATTGACACAGGAGACCACTTCCTAAATATAACATCAGTAGCACAGACACTGAGAGCAACAATTAATAAATGGGACCTCCTGAAACTGAGAAACTTTTGTAGAGCAAAGGACATGGTCAATGAGACAAAATGACAGCCTACAGAATGGGAAAAGATCTTCACCAACCCCACATCTGACAGAGGGCTAATCTCCAAAATATATAAAGAACTAAAAAAAAACTAGACCTCAAAATACTGAACAACCCAATTGAAAAGTGGGGTATAGAGCTTAACAGAGAATTCTCAACAGAAGAATCTCAAATGGCTGAAAGGTATTTAAGGAATTGCTAAACATCATCAGGGAAATGCAAATCAAAACAACTCTGAGATACCATGTGATCTTATTTTTGATCTTGATTTTTACAAGAGATTACATTTAAGTTATTGAATGAGTTCCACAAGGGATTTGAACTTTGGACTTTTAAACATGTTTCAGACTGATAAGCTATGGGACTTTTGAAGTTAGCCTTCAAATTCTGCATTATGATATAGCTACAAGGGGCCAGGGAGTATAACGTGGTGGTTTGAATGGAAATGGTCCCTATACACTCATAATGAGTGGCACTATTAAGAGGTGTGGCCTTGTTGGAATAGATGCAGTCTTGTTGAAAGAAGTGTGTTACTGCAGTCAGAATTTGAGGTTTCATAAGCTCAAGACAGGCCCAGTGTTATTCTCTCTTCCTGATGCCTGACAATCCAGATGTAGAACTCTCAGCTCCTTCTCTAGCACCATGTCTGCCTGCATGTGGCCAGGCTTCCTGCCATGATGACAATAAACTATACCTTCATAGTATAAGTCATCCCCAGTTAAATGTTTTTCTTTATAAGAGTTACTGTGGTCATGCTGTCTCTTCAGAGCAACAGAAACCATAACTAAACAAGGGCTGACCACTCTTTGCTTAACACTGGGAGAAGCTAATTCTCCCCACCCCCAGAAGTCATTAAATACCTGTAGTTCTTTGTCTGGGGGGTGGAATTCTGATATTTCTTTTTCTGCATTAACATGTCCACTGATGTTGCCATTGTTTTGGTCTTGTTTTTGCAACCATTTCTAGGAAAGACAGTTTCACAGCAGACTTCCAATATTATGGTCCTTTCTGCCCCCTTTTTAGTGGTTTGAATAGGTATGGCCCTCATAGACTCATGTGTTTGAATGCTTGGCCTATACAGAGTGGCAATATTAGGAGGTGTGGCCTTGTAGGAGTTGGTGTGACCTT
This sequence comes from Peromyscus eremicus, assembly GCF_949786415.1. Lineage (NCBI taxonomy): Eukaryota > Metazoa > Chordata > Mammalia > Rodentia > Cricetidae > Peromyscus > Peromyscus eremicus. The sequence goes on from NC_081416.1 coordinate 147,592,025, forward strand.
GGTGGGGGACGTGTGTCATTGTGGAGGTGGGCTTTTAGGTCTTACATGTTTAAGCTATGCCCAGAATTGGATACATAGTTCACTTCCTGTAGCCTGCAGGTCAAGATGTAGAGCTCTTAGCTCTTTCCCCAGTACCATGTTTCCCTGCATGCCACTTTACATGATGGTAATAGACTAAACCTCTAGACTGTAAGCCAGCCCCAATTACATATTTACTTTATAAGAGTTGCCATAGTCATGGCATATATTTATAACAATAGAAACCCTACCTGAGACACCCCTCTCCCATTATGCTTCCTTGATTATCAGAAATGACAGTGCCATGGGGTGGTTTTCAAGGACAAAGGCAGGTGTGGAGTGGAGACAGCCTGAGCCTCTGTGACAAACTGTGTTTGCTGTAAATAGCAGAGCCTATGAGACAAAGCGTGTTTGCTGTATATAGCAGAGCTGTCAAGTGAGCCTGCATAAACTTTTTGGAGCTAGACAACTAGAGAGTCCCAGATGCTGAACATGAGCTCTGTGATTTGCATTTACACTGCTAGATTTTTCATTTCTTTTGCTATGCTTCAATTCTTTCATTTTGGAATAAGACTTTTTTTGTTATTTTTCAAGACTTAGAGTTAAGAGACTTTTGACTATTAAAGAGTCATTGCATATTTAATTGCTTAAAAATTTCAAAAGTATGGGACTTTGAAATTTTGACTGTATTTTATCTGCTGATATTAAAATGAGAGCTCAGGGACAAGGAATAGAAAAATTATGGCTTTAAGTGAAATGTTTGTGTGGGAAGTTGACAAATGGTGGAATGTCCTAGTTATCATATTGGCATATTGACACAGAATAGGATCCTCTGAGAAGCACCAATTGAGTACTTTAATGTTTATCTTATGGAGATAAATCTGAGGGATTGTCTTAACTGTTAATTAACTTAGGATGACTCAGCCTACTTAAGGCATTGCGATTTCCTTGGCTAGTGGTCTGGAGCTCTATAAGAAAGTTATCTAGCACTTGGGAAGCAAAGCTGGTGAATCTCTGTGAGTTCGAGGCCAGCCTCGTCTACAGAGTGAGATCCAACAGAGGCACCAAAACTGCACAGAGAAACCCTGTCTCTAAAAAAAAACAAAAAAAAAGAAATGAAGAAAGTTATCTAAACAGTCACCTCTGAGATGCCAAGTGGGGAACATGGCAAGCAGTATACCTCCATAGTCTTTTAGTTCCTGCATGAATTCTCTCAGTGATAGATTCTGAAAAGTTTCCTTTAATATATATTTTTGGCCTTTTCCTATCACATTTGTTTTCTGTGTTCTATCATGTGAGCTTTCCTTCTTTTCACATAGCCCCACCTCCACCACATTCTACATAGATTCACAGAGACATTAAATCATGTATCACATGCTCAAATCATGAGCCGCAATAATCTGTCTTCTCTTCATGTCACATACTAATTGAAACAGAGTGACTTTAGTACTGAATTTCAGAAAAAGAGAACAAAACACCCTAAAGTCAGATTGTTTCCAGATGCTGACTATGAAATATAGATGTATCAGATTAAAATAAAATAATTAACAAAGGCCTCTCTACCACTAATAAAAAGAAAGTGTTGTATGTTTATTGGAACATTAGTTATAGGTTCAGTATGTGGGAGAGTTAGGCATCCAACAACAGATAAATGGATTATGAAATTGTGACAGTCACACACAGCATGTCATTCCTCAACTGTCAAAAGTGAGGAGTTCTTATCCTTGGCTACAATATGGGTGGAGTTATGCCCAATAGTTAGGAACTAATCTTTGTACAATCTCTCAAAATAGAACAATTAGCAGGACAACAAATATTTAAAGCACAAGCCTATGAAGATTTTGATACTCAGAACTTAACATTCTGCCCTCTATCCCAAAGTGTCATGCACATTTCATAATGTAAAACTTATGTACTTCATCTTTAAGTTTCACAAAATACATTTCCGACACTGTTCCAAGGCTCAAGTTCAATAGGAGGGCAGGATAGAAGACGGAATTAGGAGAAGGTTAAGTATAACACTATAAAGACCTTATGAAAGGCTATATGGAAACCCATTACTTCCTCAAATAGATACATATATTAATGGAGTTTTAATTTAAATGGAGTCACCATTTAACTCAACTGGAAGTAAGATCAACAGAAGGAGAAAACTATTGAATAACCTCAATTACATATGGAATATATTTTAAAGTGTAAATATATACAGGCAGACTGCATGATATAATGGTAGTTACTAAACCTTTGTGGTCATAGCAAATGAATAAATGTGTAAAAAATATAAAGTAACAGATATATAAGATGAAATAAAAATAATTTACAACACAAGATCACTATGTGGTAAATTTGCATTGCACTCAAGAGATTTTCCTATGACAGTTTTCGTTATATGGAAAAAAAGGAAACTTAAATTTTAAATGTATATACATATATATGTGTGTGTTTGTGTGTGCAAATATATCTATATGTTAGTGCATTCAAATTGACAACCATTTTATCACATATCACATAACGTGATGATATACTTTTAGTTTGCACTCTCAATTTTACATTAAATTGCAAATATGGAAAGTACTGACCTCCACGGCAGAGTTATGACTGTAGGAACAGAAGGAACTCACAGAGGCAAGGAAGTATTTTGTGTCTCGATTGGGCTTTGAGTCAAGTAGTTATATTTATCCAAGCAAATTTACTGAATTATGCATTTGTTTAATCTGTGCATATCAGCTTCTCTTAATTACACTTTAAATTATCAAATGCAGTAGCATTTAAGAATGAAATATTATTTCATAGAAAAATGTTACCTCACTCTATGTAATATTTTCTAGGTTTAGCCTTTTATCTACATAAAAGGCTGAATAGTACTCCATCGTGTATGTGTACCACATTTTCATTATCCATTCATCCAGTTGAAGTCATTTGTGTTGTTTCCATTTCCTGGCTTCTGTGAAGAAGGCATCAATGAACACTGGTGAACAAGTATCTGTGGACTAAGATGTTCAGTTCTTCAGTCATATACCAATGGGTAGTATAGCTGGGCATATGGCAAATGGGTAGATACATTTTTAGTCTTTGAAGATTCTCCATCCTGTTTTCCAGAGTGACTACACAAGTTCACATTTCTACAAGAATGAATGAGGGAGAGCTCTGCTTTCTCCACAACCTAGATAATATTTTTTGTTTGTTTTGTTTTGTTGTTGTTGATGTTGATTTGAAATGTGCTGCCTGGGGCAATATGAAATATCAAAGTTGTTTTAGTTTGCATTCTTCTCATTTTTAGGTTGATAAAGACATTTCAAGATTTTATTAGCAATTTTTATTTATTCTCTTGAGAATTTTGTGTTTAGGTCTCAGTCCATTTTTCAAATGGTAATTTGGTTTTTGGACTCTTTATTTTTGAAATTCTTTATATTCTGAATATTAATCCTCCATCTGGTGTATAACTGGCAAAGATTCTCTGCCATCCTGTGAGTTTCTTCTTCACCTGGCTGATTGCTTCCTTAGTTGTGCAGGAGTTTTTTAGTTTTATGAAGATTCACTTACCAATTGTTTGCCTTAATTGTTTTGCAAATGGAGTCCTGTTCACAAAGACAAATGCCACACAGTCTCTCTAATCTGTAGGTCCTAGCTCCACACTCTCAGATGTGCATATACAATATGGAAAAACCACAATTCAGAAAAGTACAAAGAGAACATATGTTGGGGGGATTGGGAGGCAATAGCAGGATAGATATGATGTGAAGTGGGAATTGGAATAATGGCGAGGGGATCTGATTGGTGTGGAGGGTGGAAGGTCAATAAAAGAAGAAAGAAGAGGGACAGAGACAGAAAATAAGAAGGTTGTTTGTTGAGGCCTTAAGGAATTGTATTGTTTTATATTTCCTTGAAATTGTACATACACGAATATATATTTATATGTTTGTATATATATATATATATATATTCATGTACACATATACATGTATAAACACATGCATGTATGCAAACATTATATATATATATATATAAAACATCTTAAAGGAGGTTACTTGGGTTGACAATAAACTCACAGAAACAGTTCCAGGCATGAGACACCTCTTTTTCAATGGTTGGTCAGGATAGACTCTGTGACTTCCAAAACATTACAAATTATAAATCAACCATTGGTCATTTCTTAGTGTTTTAGGGTAAGCCACTATTGATGAAGACATTTCACATTTAGGACAAAGGACTCAGATGATTTGAGCTTGAGCTGACCTCTTTCCTGCATTATGGCTTCCGGGGTTCCATAAAATACTATACAAACTGCCAAGGGAAGGAAACAATTAAACAATCCTACCAAGCTTCAATAATCATGACTCATTTTAAAAAGAAAAATGTACATAGCTGAGGTTCCTTCTCAGGTGTAGCAGTATGGGAAATCCTGGCACAAGCCATAGCTGCCCTCAGTCAGTGTAAGGGGTCTACCAAATGGGGAAAATGGAATCATGAATGAGAGTCATGAAGGGAATGGGACTTCTTATGAAGACCTGTGTTCGAACAGTCATACTTCTTATGCTAGAAGGACTGAGTCTTTATTTTAAAATTTGAAAACTAGAAGGACAAAGCCTTGAATGACATCAATCACATCTATGTTTGTGATTATGTCACCAGTGTCCTGTTCTCTACAGGGTTACACGGGAGAGTTAAGAACTATAACAAATGAGCCAAGAAACCATTAGTTCAAGGGTAGTTCAAAATTTGGAGTAAATGTTCTAGGTTGTAACTTGTACCTACATTCAAAGGCACAGGTTTCTGGCATGAAAAGTGTGGCCTGTGCTGCAGAGGAAACTATAAAGCACCTCCATTTGGAAATAGTGTCCCAACCCCTGGGAAGAGCTTTGAGATCTATACATGGATGCAAACAGTCTGGAAAAGAGAGCAGCGAAGCTGGACAGGTAGCATCATTTAGAGCTTTCTTTCCACTCCTCTTCCCCATACAGACATTCTCAGTTGGCTTCTATCTCTCACCCCTGAAGCCACATAGACATTTGAAGAAAAGAAAGCTTTTCTTTCCTACACTGACCAAGGGTGCAGAATACGGGACTGTTCTTGTGCTAGATAAGCCTGAACAGTACCCATATAGAAAACTTTATATCACAGGATCCTTCTGGATAACTTCTTATTGTAGACAGAGGCTTTCACGTAGGAGAAATCATATGAGAATGCCAAGACAGAGCTCCAGACCCAGGGAAACCATCCAGAAGACCTTGCAAACTAACCTCACACAAGGGCTTTGAAAAAAATGACCCAACGAACTCAGCTGTGCTCACCAAGATCATATCATTCATTCTTGGAGCCTTGATCTCCCTATAGTAGCACAAGATTTTAATCCAGGAAAATATCTGGGGCATCAACAGCTTAAAATAGTCAGACTGGTAGGAGGTAAGCAGTTGACTTAAACATATTGAGCTTGCTGCTGATGGTAGCATGGCAGTGGTTGGTACCATTGTTCAACAGTGTGCATTTCAGCTTCAGAAACAGGAATCCAAAATAGGATCCACTCATCTTCATCTCCCATTTTGACTGGTTTTGCTACTCAGTGTTTTTCTAGTCAGTGGAAGACAGTGATGCTAAGGATGACATGAACTATGGAGACCAGGCACAAGAGGGTTCAGAGGAGAAGAATGTTAGTATGTTGCATAGACACTATTCTTGGGGTACTTTGGTGAAAAATATGGCTGCTTTCAGCCCTTGTCCAAAAAATGTGCCTGGGCCCAAACTAAAGAGTTTTGCATTAATTTCATTGGCAGAGGAAATCTCAAAACAGCCTAGCATCAACTCTGTCTTGTGGTTATTAGAATTCACTCTTATGCAGATCTAACATGAAAAGAAATAAGCTTATCAAAAAAAGTTATAAAACATAGAATTTGAGAAAAGTGGCACGACGACGAAGTAGAAAGGAGCTAAGTCCTCTGTTCAAGGATATGAGCAGATTAACAAAAAGTCTGATATTAAAAGGAATAAGGGGTATGTTAAACTCAGGAAATAACTCTGCTCAGCTCAACTTGTGGCATAATGGTACATTCCCTTTATCTCAGCACTCATGAGACAGAGGCAAGAGGATCTCTGAGTACAAGGCCAGCCTTGTCTATATACTGAGATTCAGGACAGACAAGCTTAGGCAGTAAGGGAAACTATCAAAAACAGAAAGGTTAACATATATATATGTGTGTGTGTGTGTGTGTGTGTGTGTGTGTGTGTGTGTGTGTGTGTGTATAATTAAATGAGGGGCCAGGTTACTGTGCCAGCAAGCAGTGGAACTTGGCAGCTTTGGCCATGTGGTTCCAGCTTTAGAGTCAAGGATAGAAGGTTATGGAATCTCTCTCTCCCACAACAGAAAGCATCTGAGGCCAGGCATTTCTCATGAGTGTCCCTGAATATGGAGGCATAGTGAGGCAATTATGCAAGGCTGTGAATGTGAAACATGGATTGCCATGGAGATCCCAAAATGTTGGAGATGCCATAGCTGTGGGATACCTGCCAAGTAAAGCTGCTAACATGGAGTTGAATCAGCCCAAGAGAAAGAAGTGTATTGTCCTTAAAAAGTTGAACAGAGTTGGAGATCTGAAGAGTGTTTTGACAATGGACACGGATATGAAGTGTTTAGAGTTTGCCCAACTTGTTTTGCGACTTGCTTTGGTCCAGTTTTTCCTCACCATGCTCTCTTTCCTCCATTTTGGAATGGTAATGTATATCATGTGCCATTATATGTTGGCAGTATGTGATCTCGTTTTTCATTTTGACTGTAGAGAAGTTTCAATTAAGAGATTGGCATGAGTCTTGAAAGAGATTTTGGACTTTAAAACAAATTTGAGACTGTTATAGACTACAGGGACTTTTGAAGTTGGACTAAATGCATTTTTTTGCGCTATGATAAAGATATAAGTCTATGGGTCCCAGGAAGTGAAATGTGATGATTTGAGTGAAATGACCCCATAGGTTCATAGGGAGTGGCACTGTTAGGAGATGTGGCCTTCCTGAAGTAGGTGTGGTGTTGTTGGAGACAGTGTGCCTCAGTCTTTTCTGCTTCCTGGGGATCCAAATGTAGAACTCCCAGTTTCCTCTCTAGCACCATGTCTGCTTGCATGGCACCTTGCTTCCCATCATGAGGATAAGGGACTACCCTTTGAACCTGTAAGCCAGCCAATCAAATGCTTTCCTTTATAAGAATTGCCATGACCATTGGGTCTATTCATGGCAATAACATCTTAACTAAAACATAGTCCATAACTGTTCTCCCAAGAACTATGGAATATATACCCTTGTCAACAACCTACAGAATTTTTCTATAATACATCATATTTTAGGTCATAATGCAGTCTTAATGAGCATAAAGGGAACTGCAATGTTTTGTACAATATTAGTTCACAATAGAATAGCGTTAGAAGTGGTCAACAATCCACAGCCCAACTGATGATGTTTGACTCAGGTGTATGTAAGCCACCCCCATGGCAGACTTGGTCCTCAAGGCCTGGATTGGCAGGAAGACTTCCATGGCCAATATAATATTGTCTAGCTCAGGTGTATGCAAGCCATCAATAGGCCAGCCTGGTGGGTCCCATTATGACAAGCAAGAGTGTGGTCGAGAAATGGGAGAGAAGGGGAGAGGAATGGTTTATATGCTATGGAGTGAGGTGGCATGGAACAGGTTAATGTGGTGAGGAGTAGGCTGATATGGGAGGCCTTCTTGCCAATCAGGGGGATAGCGACATCTGGGCCAGATTGCTGCCAGGGGCCATGTCTGGGTCCACAGTTCTACCAAAGCCAGGCGCTGTGTAGTCATCCATGGCCCCATTGCTACAAGGATCCATGGAGTGGTCCAATGTCTGGGCTGCCACCAGTGGCCATGTGAGTGTCCAGGAGATGTGCCACCACCAGAGCCACACTGATCTGTGTGGCCTGTGCTGCCATCCAGAGCCATAGTGTCATCCAGGCCTGAGATGCTGCAGAGGGCCATGTCTGGGTCCAAGGCCCTATAACAATCAGGATCTTGGCCAATGTCTGTGGCTCCTATTGCAGGCAATGATGGTGTGATTTCTGGGTTCTGACCAACCAACCTGTGACTATGTTGTTTCTCAAGTTCCATGACACACCTTGAGCCATACAGACCAAAGTGGCATATTCTGTTATCTGTTGCCACGATGATGTCTAGGCCAGAGATGCAGGTAGGAGCCATGCCTGAGTCCCTGGTCCTACAGCAGTAAATGTCTATGGCTCCTGTTGCAACTGAGGACTGTACTGTCTGGTTGTTGAGGTGTAATCAGTCACCTGGGACCATGTTGGTGCTCAAGGGACATGCTACATCTGGGGCCATACAGACCAAAGAGGCACATTCTGTTTGTTATCTGGTGCCATGGTGATGTCTGGGCCAGGGCTGCAACTGGGAGCCATGTCTGGTTCTGTGGCACTACTGCGTTCTGAGTCTCTGTAGATGTCCATGGATCCTTTCACCATGAGGGCATGCAGATTCCTGGCGTCTGAGCCAACACCTGGGGCCATGTTGGTATCTGGGGATCATGCTGCCACTGGGGTCATGATGATCTGGGTGACCTGTACCACCATCTGGGGCCATGGTGACATCCAACCTGGCTGCTGCTGAATACCATGCTTGAGTCTATGGTCCCAGCACAACCAGGGTCTGTGTTGCCACCAAAGGTTTCACAGAAGCCTGGAATAGGGGCTGCAACCTGTGGCCATGTTCGTGTCCAGGAGCCGAGCCACTACCAGAGCCATTCTGATCTGAGTGGCCTGTGTTTCCACCAAGAGCCAGGATGTCACCCAGGCCCAAGCTGCTGTAGAAGGCCATGTCTAAGTCCATGGTCCTGCTGCAACTGGGGTCTGTGTTGATGTCTATGGCCTGTGTCATCTCAGGGGGCCACAGAATATGTTCCTGATGAAAACAGAGAGCTTATGGAGCCATCCCCACCGTTCACTGACCATGGTGTAGCTGGCTCTGCACCTTGATGTACACTGCAGTAAGAGAGCTGGCCCCAATTATAACGTCAGAGCTTGCCCCTCCCCACTTTGGAGGGATTGCCCGATCACTCATCATGGGTGACGGAGAACTGACCCTGATGGCATAAGTATAGGGAAGCTGGCTCTGCCCTTCAACTGAGGGATGGCCCAAGTGGTCTGGACTAACCAGCTCAACTACCTACCCAGGCCAACAGCCAGGCCTGGGGTCGTTCCACCCTAACATCTACCCAACCTAGGACTTGCTGGATCTGGGGAAGTGACTGGTCCTGTGAAATGATACCAACAAGATCTCAGTGACTCTCAGTGGTCTCAGGATATCCAAGATGTTTTTCAGTGAGAATCCATTGATGATGATATAGCATAAACCAGAGGCCTTGAATCAGACCAATGACTCTTGGCAATGAACATTTGCAAGTAAAGCTGCTTGAACAAAAGAGTTTACTGTGTGACACATTGAAGTACCCATTGCTACTAAGATGAATGAAGAGGAGTTGGAGAAGCTGAAAAGATGGAGAAACTAAGATTTTTTTGCTTGTTGTTACTACCTCACTTTTTGAGACAGGGTTTCTCACTGAACATGGAGTTTTCAGTCTCAACAGCAGACCAGTAAACTCTGTGGATCCTTGGTCTCTGCATCCCCAGTACAGGATTTATATGCATGCCCTGCCAGATCTGGATTACTTTGGAGGTGTGAATTCATGTTATCATGCTTGTACAACAGTTACTTTATAAACTAATCTGTCTACCCAGGAAAGGATTACGCCCTTGACAAACTTGTGTACCCCAGAATACTCTGTGCCTATTAGAAATGAATAATGGAAAAGCACAGGAGTATTACTCACACTATAAGCAGAATAGCAGTCACAATTGTGGATGAATAAAATCCTTAGCTAAAAAAATGTGTGAAACAGCAGGAGAGAAGTCAAAAGGGACTGAGAATGGAGGTGGTGGCCTTCAGCTACAGTCAGCATAAATGTGAAAATGGTAGTGTTCACTTGTAACCCCTGGACATGCATTCCTTAATCAACATTTGTTGTGATGTTGTCCTTAGGGGGAAGCATGTTTAAATGTACAAAAGGAATTTCCTGAAATCAAATTAATATCATATCTTTGTGTTTTTCTCTCTCTGCATCTCTTGTGATCTTTCTCTCTGTTCTCTGCCCCACTTTCCCCTATTTTTGAGAAGATACCAAAAATCTCTCTGTGATCCCATGCTTGAGAGACCTTCAAGACCCTTATAGACTGCCAGAGAGGCCAAATCCATTTATTTCTCTCTTAATGAATTATCTGAGTTTTTAATTAAAAGGGATTCCCATTTGTATTCTATCTGCTCAGATGACAAAAACATTACTAGAAACTGGAGATTCAGAGATGCGTGGAAAAACAAGCAACAAGGCTGTGTCATGATTTTATAGGTACAACACTCCTGCTCCTCTGTGTGTCTTCCCTGCACTGACATGTTGATGTGGCTGAGAGTCCTTGACCATAGCATGCCGCTGCCCCTTTACGTCTGAAGAATAGCAATGCTGTGCTTATTGTGTCTTGCTAGTTGCATCGAAAACCCATGCATAACAACTTTCTTGGAAAGGTATTTTCTACAATTCTGTACTGGAGTAGCCACTCTCATGCTATAGCAAATAAGAAATATATTTCCCTGCATAAATTTCAGCCTAATCTTGTTATTTTCATTCAAAATGGGTGAGTTCCCCACCTCTTTGAAGCCTATGAGAGAAATGATCTGATGACAGTTAAATCTAGAAACCTCACGGTGGAAGATTTGCAAGGGAGGAAGTTTTTCCTTCCATCTTTCTCTCTGTTCTCTGACATCTCACAGAAGTGCCTTATCTCACCCCTAAGATCTGTCCTTTTCTCTAAGTTTCTTTTTATTTGAAGCAGTTGGTGACATTTCAAGGGCATACGAGAGCAAAATGCAAGATTCTTGAGAGTTTTCTATCCTTCTCCTGGTCAGCTGTGTATTGATCACCACAGTGCTTCTCTGTGCATTTAGTTATCCCCTCTTACTACAGACCTATAACTATGACCTCTCTTCCCCCCCTCCCTCATCTCTCTCATACTACAGTACCAATTCCTTTTGCTGATTATTGGAGCTAAGGAGTGGACATCTTCCTTCACCCTCTTGCTTTCTCATTATTCTCCATTTATCTCCTCTGTGGTCTTTTTAAATAAAGAATACCACATTTCCTGTGGTATTCTTCAGTTATTCAAATTCTAACCATCTGTTTCTTCTTGAATGCAACATACAAACTTTACAGATCAACTTTGAGAAGAAACAAACAATGAGACTGTTGTACAGGGTTTTCCACTGGGAAACAAGATATTTACATTACCTTTCTCCTTAAAGAAATAATAGACATGAATATGAATTATTTTGAGAAAGTAATAAAAGTCTGTTTAAGGCAGTTCCTCTCTCTGCCTCAAAAGGAAGCATCTCTCTCATTCCTTCCCAGGAGGAAGCCCTGGACTCTACCTGTTGCATTTTATGGTAGCCACACAATGATATGGATATAGAGAAAACCCCAAGACAGTAACTCTCTGAACATTCTTGGAATATATCCTTACTTTTCTTCCATTTTCAGGTCTAGAGGTGGAGAGCTGACTAAGGCTGAAGAAGGCTCTTTCACAGACTGGTTCTAGATTCTGATTCCTTGTTCTGAAATTGGGATTTGCCTTTAGGAGCTGAGTAAATGTTTTAGACCTGAGTGAGGCTTATAAAAATGTTGAGCAGACCTTGTGACTTCCAGTATGTATATGGGTAACCAGTTACACACTGGAAAACTTTGAGTCCGGATGCCCACTAAGATGTATCTTGGCATCTGCCCCATTTCCTCTCTCTTATCATCCTCTCCCATCCAATCCTTTTAGGTCCACCTGTGTCCAAATAATTAATTACTCTTCCCTCTTTTATGGACCAACTCCCATAATAGGTTTCAACATCAAGTAATATCACCTTGAGTTGTGCGAGTGCATAACTGAGTCATAATCATATCATGCCTTAAATATCAGCCTCTACCATCTTATCCTAACTGATCTACCTACCTGTAAATATTTTTGTTCTCTCCATTAAGGGACAATCCCCACCACAGCTAGCAACACCAAAAGTATATGACGAGGTTTGCGACTATAACTGAAGCATAAGCAGACCATGTGGACTTGCAGGGTTCTGCATGGTGATGCTGTGTTACTCTTGGTACTTTTTCCACAGCAGTGATGCATTCAGTGTGGTTTTTTTTCAGGCATGTTTAAGCTGACAGTCCTTCAGAATCCTCTGCAGGTATCCTAAGTTCCAATTCTCATCCATCTTCACACTTTTATTACTAATGAACCAGCCTGCCTCTGTCTCAATCTTCAAGGTCAACTGATAGTAAAGACAAACTAGGTTCAGTCGTGTTTATGATTAAACCTCTGCTTTTCAAAGACTGCATTATGTCTCATCTGAAACCATAAGTAGAAATAGTTCTGTACTGCCTGTTCCAGGAATGACAATCATGTCTTTGTTTCAAAAAGTTGTTAATAACCATCTTGCAACTTTGTTTCAAAAAGTCACATGACAACCTATGATTACCTTGTTATGACTACCTATTGTGATTACCTTGTTTTGACCACATGCTATGTTCTGATCCTGTAATCCTGCCTATTCCCCTATTTGTAAACCCCCTACCCATGAGGTGTATAAAAGCCTGACTTCCTCATATCCAATACTGAATTCTTAAGCCCCATTTTAGGGGGCAGCAGCTCATGTACATGAATCAAATTCTTGCTTTAATGAATTGTTTTCTTTAATTATTTTGGCCATAATGATTTGGGTCAGTTGTCTTTTTTCTCCCATCTTTGGGATTAACACTAGCACCTATGAACAGAAATGTTATTTTTATTTTATTTCATTAGTAAAATGAAATGTGTTGGCCCACCTGTCTCATGAAATGTAGATTTCAGCATGTGTACCAGTTCATATAACCTACTTCATAAATTTGTTAATCTTTATGTTCTTAGGGTGTAAATGCTCTGAATTTTTAAGTATTTTTTCTATGAATTAACTTTATATTATTCTAATCACAGGCTCCTTTGGTTCATTTCCAGTTTTTTTTAAAATGTTATTACATTTGGAAGACAAGAAGGACAAGTACATTGGAGGTCATGAGAAGAATGTTGTTCTTTGGATGTGGCTTATCTATGTCCACCATGTAGTGGACACTTGCTCAGCAAGGATGATAGCTTTAGAAGGGTCTGTGGGGCTTTTAAGGGGTGAATCCTAAAGGCTGATCCTTAGTGGACTTGGTCCTGGGTTCACATGTGACCTATAGTGTTATTTGAAACTTTTCATAAAAGGAGCATGGCTGGCCTTACTTGGGTCTCATTGCTTCCTGTATAGAGACAGGATCTTTCCTCTGCATATGCTCTAACATCTAGCCTTGGCCCTGTCCAGAACCCAGTAACACATGCGATGTTCAAAATGGTGCAGTCTCAGTGGCGTCTGCAGTATAGGTTATTTTATTTCACCAACATCAAGTACCCTTTCTGTTGATGTATTATATCAGTGTGGGGGTTCACATGACTACAGAGTAGTTAGAGGGTATACCAATACATTATCTATTACTTTACAACTTTGTTTTACTCTATAATTAATTGTGGTGATATTGTTTCCCAATATATCATGCACCCTAATAAATTTATCTGGGGTCAGAGAACAGAACAGCCACTAGACAGACATAGAGGCCAGAAAATGGCAGCACTCACACCTTTAATCCTAGCCTTGTGGAGGCAGAGATCCTTGTGGATCTCTGTAATTCAAAGCCACACTGGAAACAGCCAGGCATGGTGACTCATGCCTTTAATTCCAGGAAGTAATGGTAGAAAGCAGAAAGTTATATAAGGAGTGAAGACCAGGAACTAGAGCTGTTAAGATTCTAGGCTTTTAGCAGCAGTTCAGCTGAGATTCATTCTGGATGAGGACTCAGAGGCTTCTAGTCTGAGGACACAGGATCAGCTGAGGAATTGGCGAGGTGAGGAAGCTGTGGCATGTTCTGTTTCTCTGATCATTCAGTGTTCACCTCAATACCTGGCTCTGGGTTTTGTTTTAATTAATAAGATGTTTTAAGATTCATGCTACAATTAATTTATATTAAAATGTTGCAGAGCAACTGAAAAGTCAGTGTGTGGGACTGAATATCTACATGTCACATATATAAAAATTTGTAGTTAATTTTTATCTGAAGAACAAGTTTTGTAACTCATGTGAATTGGAATCTCATCCATGTTTTAAATTTTGCTGTATACATAAATACAGACACAGAAATAGAGATATACCAGTCTTAGGCCTACTCGAAACTCTGTATCCTACTTCAGAGAGAGTTGCTCATTGATGTCTATTTTTGGTCTCTTCCCAATTGCCAGGAAATAATAGAAGCCTAGATATCAATAACTTGATGAAAGAAGGATGAAAAAGTTGTTCATATACACATGGTATATTATTCATCCATAAAGATATGAAAAATTCAGTAAATGAGTGGAGTTGGAAATGACTCTTCTGAAGGAGAAAACTCCATCAAAAAATGTCAATGTCACATTTCCTGCTGTGTATGTAGATAACACATTTGATCCTTCAGATACATTTCTTTAAATTGGAGTATCTATGTAATGCAGGAAACTGGTAAGGGGCTGTGCAGTGAGTGGGGCAGGAGAATTCAAGAGCAGGTGTTATTAAGTTGAAAGAGAATAATGGGACAGAAAGTTTGAATTGGATAGAAGTTGGGAGGGCAGGGTAGAGACAGGGGAACTGAGAAGGGTACCTAATATTAAATACCTTTCCAAAAGGCACATAGAATTCCACTACCATAGTCACATCCATATATATATAACTACTGAGGGATCTGGATGCAGAGATCCATGGATAGGCCCCGGGTGGATCTCTAGGAGTCCAATTAGTGAGAATGAGGAGGGTTTATATGAGCGAGAATTGTTGAGACCAAGGTTGGATAAAGCACAGGGACAAATAGCCAAACGAATGGAAACACATGAACTATGAACCAATGGCTGAGGGGTCACCAACTGGATCAGGCCCTCTGAATGGGTGAGACAGTTGATTTGCTTGATCTGTTTGGGAGGCATCCAGGCAGTGGGACCGGGTCCTGTGCTCATTCCATGAGTCGGCTGTTTGAAACCTGGGGCCTATGCAGGATGGTTTGGCTCGGCCTGGGAGGAGGGGACTGGACCTACCTGGACTGAGTCTTCCAGGTTGATCTCAGTCTGCGGGGAAGGCTTTGCCCTGGAGGAGATTGAAATAGGGGGTGGGCTGGAGGGAAGGTGAGGGGGGCAGGAGGGAGGAGAACAAGGGAATCCATGGCTGATATGTAGAACTGAATTGTATTGCAAAATAAAAATTAAAAAAATTTAAAAAAAGATAGATATTTATAATAAATAAATAAATGCACACACACATACACATTTATAAATGGAGTTGCTCTGCAATGGAGGAAACATTACCTCCCTAGACAATATAGGTTGTCAAATATGATGCCCAGTACTTCTTATAGGTTACAATTTTTTAAGTTGTTGATCAGTGGAGTTCTATAGTCTCCCAATCCCAAAACACTACAGGTTATTGCCAATGCCCTTGATTACTCTCTAGAACTTGATGCTAAGACGCTATTGATGAAGACATCACACACTTGAGTCACAGACTATCATAGCTGCAAATTTTTCTGTGTCCTGCCCGGCCATGAGGGCTCACAGCTGGTTATAAAATAATCACGCTGAGACTTATATTATATATGGCCTATGGCAGGCTTCTTGCTAGCTAGCTCTTTCATCTTAAATTAACCCATTTCTATTATTCTGTATATTGTTATGTGTTCCGTGCCTTTACATGTGTCCCATTGCTCTTTGAGTGGCAGTTTAGCGTCTCCCTTTACTCTCCTTTCCCTTTACACTATCTCTCTTGGATTTTCCTGCCTGGCTCCATCTTGGCCTGCCATAGGCAATGCAGCTTTATTTATCAACCAATCAGAGCAAAACAAAGTACAGAAAGACATCTCTTTACTGTATAATCAAAAAGGAAGGTTTTAACTTTGACATAGTAAAGTTACATATAACAAAATAGTTATCAAGCAAGAATTACAGTTACAGTGTTTAGTCTATTTATATTTGGCAAAATTAGAAAATATTCTACCATCTATCCTATTTTTGTAAGTCTAAAGTTTTATATCTAATTTATCTTTCATTAAAACCAACTATCTAGTCTTCAACTCCATCAAAGACTCCAGAAGGATGTAATGTTACTAATAACAGGGATATCAGGAAGCCTGAACAGTGACCCAGAGTTCCTCTACAATGTTGGGGTATCCATCTTCAGCCTAAAGGCCTAGTATATCTGCCAGACTTACCTGTGAAGCAGGATTTTGAAGGACTGTCCTAACTTGTCATGGCAAAATTCTGCAGTCACTTTCTTTTTTGTCCCACTTGTCCACTCTGTACAGCACTGTCAGCAGTTGAGGCAAGGGCACTTTCTTTGTCTTCATGGCTAGCTTTTGCCATAAAGTAAACAAACTCCATATGGAATTTTTTTGATGCCGATCATCCTCTTTGAAGTAATTGGTGATGCTAAGAGCAGACTTGTCTCATTGTCGAGAAAAGTCTAAGTTCTAAAACCATTTAAATGCCACATTCTGAAGGTCACTGAAGTGTTTAAAGATTGCCTATCTGAAATATATCTCTGTATGTCCTTGAAAACATATCTAACATGACCATAATTTTTCCATTATAGATGACTGCTAATTGATATTTCTTAATAACATATTTCATTATTAAGTGAGCTGCATAAACATAATACCCTAAACAAGAGAGGAAATATACATGCAGTACAACAAAATTACCTTTAAATTTGTATCAATAAACTAAAATCCATACTGATGTAAAATATGTAAGATTAACAGTTGTTTATTTGGATTAAAGTAGATTTAATAATCTACCCCTTTACCCCATCATTTTTATATCATAACCCCCTTTCTTGTTTCATAAAGAGATTGACTATGAACAATAACAATTTGTAACCAAACTCCCAAACAAAGATAAATATCCATAATCCATTTTTTTATTGCGGGTGTAGTTTTCTAGGCTACTTCTTGCTGACTGGGGGTGCTGGTAGATTTATGGGGATACAAAGGAAATTTTATTATTATGGTCAAGTCCTGACTGGAGTAGTCTGTGAGGCTGTATTCTCTGAGCCATTTGCCTTGAGGCTGTTCTGGATGTTGGATCATCTGGAGACCTCTCAGGGGGTCTTTCTTGATGGAACCATATTAACCTCGAAGGAATCTACAGCTTTTCTTCTTCTGTGGAAAGAGAAGGAAATCCTCTTTTCCAAAGCAACATATCCTTAGACATAAATTTTGAAGTAAGATACCTTTAAAATATATATATATATATATATATATATATATATATATATATATACACATACATACATATATATACATACATACATTTATATACATACACGTATATGTTGAATTCAGCAGCCTGAGTTAAATACAATGTAATATCTCTCTCCAGTTAAAAATTACAAAGACAACATAACCCAGACTCTCTGTGTAATTTCCATTATTACATGGCTTATTATAGTTTTTATGTATTATTTTTAAGACTTATTTTTGTGACTATATCCTTTCTCTTCTCCCTCTTAAGCCTATGCACCTTATTATACACAATGTAAACTGTTCAGAGATTTATTCCATCTGGATCTGTCTTATTGTGAATCTGTATCCATTTTTTGAAAATTGATTTAAACTGCAGTTTGGCTAGGACTAAAGCTGTAGCACCACAGGCTGTCATCCCCACCCCATAGGTTTTTTTAACATGGCACATGCTTATCTCCCCAGTTCTGGGAAGCAGTATTAAGTATATATTAAGTATACCTGTAGCTAGAGTTTTCCTGCCTGGCCCACAGTCAGGACAAATCTCTCTCACCTGCAAGTCCCACAGCCACTCAGACCTGACCAAGTAAGCACAGAGACTTATATTGGTTACAAACTGTATGGCCGTGGCAGGCTTCTTGCTAACTGTTCTTACAGCTTAAATTAATCCATTTCTATAAATCTATACCTTGCCATGTGGCTCGTGGCTTACCGACATCTTCACATGCTGTTTTTCATGGTGGCAGCTGGCAGTGTCTCTGACTCAGCCTTCCACTTCCCAGCTTTATTCTCCTTCTTGTCCTGCCTATACTTCCTGCCTGGCCACTGGCCAATCAGTGATTTATTTATTGACCAATCAGCAACACACTTGACATACAGACCA
Source organism: Peromyscus eremicus (assembly GCF_949786415.1). Taxonomy (NCBI): domain Eukaryota; kingdom Metazoa; phylum Chordata; class Mammalia; order Rodentia; family Cricetidae; genus Peromyscus; species Peromyscus eremicus. The sequence continues at coordinate 147,610,352 of NC_081416.1, forward strand.
TCCAGGCAGTGGCTGGGAGAAGCCACTTTGTATCATGGCTCAGCCCATCAGAGATACCAAGAATCTTCAATGTTGCTGCTGAAGCCAGCTATGGTCATGGGACATATCTCTGTACTGCAGCCACCCTGAGTGACATGAATTAGGAAGCTGTGCTTGGCTCCATTTTAGAATCCCTTTTATATGTTTTCTCAGGTTTTCAGGTGGAAATTCTTGCTATCATGTTTGGTGCCAAAATGTAGCTGAAAGTTTTCTTGTGTCCTACTGGGCCCTGAGCTCCTGGAACCACTTAGAAAATAATCACTGAGAAGCTTAATATTAATTGCAAATTATTTGGACTATGAATCAAGCTTTTTGCTAGCTGTCTCTTATAACTTAACTCAAAACATAACTATCAATCAATCTATGTATATGGAATAATTTCTCTGAACTTGTCAAATGCAAATAGAGTAGACATTATTGATGTATTTATCTTGTATATATTGTATACAGTTATTGTATATAGTTTTTATTATATTAGTTATAACTTTTTAAAAAAATTTTTATTAGAAAAAGGGGAAATGTGGTGATGTTTTATTTGTGCTTTAAAAAATAAATTTGCCTGGAGATCAGAGGAATAGGAACAGACATTGTAAGTAAACAATGGAGTCAGGCAATGGTAGTACATGCCTTTAACCTATCACTTGGCAGGCAGGAATCTGTCTGGATCTCTGTGAGTTCAAAGTCACACTGGAAACAAGTGGAGGTGTGGTGGCACACGCCTAAATTCCAACACTTGTTAACCATGGATGTCTGGAGTTCTGTACAGACAGACAGGAAGTGACAGAGCTGGCAATGAAGAGGAAGTGATGTAGCTGGACAGAGAGAGCAAATCAGATGTCAGAACATCAGGGTATATAGGCAAGTGTAGACAAGAAGTAACTTGCATTTGGAAGCTGTAGCGTTGGTGAAGGGAGATTGGCTGGTGGCTTTCCTTATCTCTCTAAGGCTTTCACCCCTATATCTGGCTCTGTGATTTTTATTTAATAAGACCATTTAGAAATTAATTTACAGGCATCATTCTTCTAAGTAAATGCTTTTCCATGATTGCATTCACATCATAAGTAGGAACACCAAGCATTATGAATTTGCATTCTGAGGATTTATTATTAAGCAACAAATTAATCATTGATCTAATCAATACCCTTCACTGAATTTAATCAATACACTGAATTTAAACTTCTGTTTTCTTGGTTTCAGAGGGTTTTGTTCTTGTTTTTGTTTTTGTTTGTTTTTGTAGAAAGAACATAAGGGTGGATAGGGAGCAAGAGAGGATCTGGAAGGACTTGGGGGAGATATGAAATATGTGTAAATTAATGATAATTAGTAATCAAGTATATTTCAATTAAAAATTATTTTAAATAAAATTATTAAGAAGGAAGTGACAAGTTTATATTTCCTTATCTGTAATTTTCTGTAATATTGTTTGATGCTATATTTATATTTACATTTTATTTATATATTTAGATATATATTTATATTCCTAGTGATATGTAGGTATAGTTCATTGTTTAATTTCTCTATTTGTTTTATTGAATGAATACCAAATTTATGTATCCATTTTCTTATTACTGGATACTTAGGCTTATTCAACTCTCCATAATTATTTACAATTTCTTATTACTGGATACTTAGGCTTATTCAACTCTCCATAATTATTTAGTATTTGTTATTTATTAATAACAAACACTAAACTTTTTGTGGGTTTAGTGAACTTTATGGATGGTATTCAAGAGAGTAGGGATCCCTAAGCCCCTCCTTTCTTCTGGGATTCTGGGACAGAAACTGTGAGGAAGATGCTCAGTGTTGGAGGCTGAGTTGGTACAGGGACTACTTCATAGTCCAGGACATCTCTTGCTCTTGTGTTCTTGCTGGGGTAGGTGGTCCAGGCCTTCTTACTCCTTGGAGACCATGTAGGCCATGAGATCCACTGTCCTGTTACATTAGCTGTATTCATTATCATACCAAGAAATAACCTTTACAAAGTTGATATTGAGAGCACTACCAGCCCCAGCATCATAGATGGCAGAGTAGTTATCACTGTTAAAGTGGTAGGAGACATCTTCATTCTCAGATTAGCCTGGAATGTCCTTAACGAGCCCTTGGATGCCTGCATCACCATCTTCTCGATGTCATCATATACTTGGAAGCTTTCTTCAGGTGACATGTCAGAGCTATGTCAGACAGATTGTGGATAGGAACACAAAATGGCATGCAAGTGAGCATCTGATTGAGCGCTGGGATCACCTTGCCCACACCCTTATAGCACCAGTGAATGCAGAAATGATGTTCTGGGGTATTACACCACAGCTTCCCAGAAGGACCATCCACAGTTTTCTGGGTGGCAATGATGTCTTGGATTGCCATAATGAGTCCTTCTTCAATGCCAAAATTGTCATGGATGATGTTGGTCAGAGGGACTAAGCAGTTGGTGCTGCAGGAATCATTGCTGACAATCTTGAGTGAATTGTCATACTTCTCATAGTCCACATCCATCACAAACATGAAGGCATCAGCAGAAGGGGCAGAGGTGATGACCCTTTGGGCCCCACCTTTTAAGTGGGCTCCAGGCTTCTTTATTGGTGAAGCCATCCGTAAACTTCACAGCATTGTCCCATCCAATATGGGCAAGCTCTTGCTCCTAGAAGATGGTGGCAGTCTTCCAGTTCTCAGATTTGCCTGTGTATATATGGTAGTTTCTAAATCTATATATGAATATTTTCAACTCTCCTAAGTGTCATCAGACTGAATGGCTACAAAAATAATTACTACAACTATCACAGTAACACTAGCTACTTATATTACCACCTGCTTATGTGGTGATATTTTATTTGTGCTCTAACAAATAAAGCTTGCCGTAGGGATCAGAGGAAAAAGTCAGCCACTATATTTAACATAGAAGTTAGGCAGTGGATGCACATACCTTTAATCCTGGCATTTTGGAGGCAGAGATTCATCAGAATCTCTATGAGTTCAAGGCCATACTGGGAACAGAGCCATGCGTGGTGGCACACACCTTTAATTCCAGCACTAATTAACCATAGAGATCTGTACGGACAGACAGGAAGTGACAGAGCTGGTCAGAAAGAGCAAGTGATGTAGCTGGGTGTAGATAGGAAGTAAGATGGCAGGGCAAAGAAAGGTATATAGGTATGAGTATACAGGAAGCAGCTCTCTCTTGGGCTGAAGATTTCCAAGTGGTAAGAACTTGTGGCTGTGGCTTATTCTATTTTGTGGATCTTTCAGCTTTCATCCCAATATCTGGCTCCAGGTTTTTTTTTATTATAAGACCTTTTACAATTTGTGTTACATGTATACATTGAGATTGCACTAATTTCTTACATCTGTGTTGATATATATCTTTCATTTAATTTTTGTTAAGCTTAAGAACATGAAATAGTATCAGAAATACATACTCCTCATTTAAACATTAATAATAACAGAAATAGACTCTCTTAATCGCATTCTTCAGATACCACCACATCCTAAACTCACCATCTAATTATGTTTATCATTAATATCTCTGAATATAAACTTATTTTTTTGTTAACCTATCCATATGAAATGAATCTTAAGATTTTTCCCAAGGAAAAACAGAATTCCCCACATGGAACACATTCTTGTTCCTCACTCTCTTTCATGAATCTGCTCTTTATGTTCTTTATTTTTTTTTCAGTTTCAATGCAATTTTATTTTTTATTTTATTTTATTATTTTATTTTTTTATTTTATTCTACTCACTCCTCATGGTATCTACAGACCCCCACTGCTCCCTCCTCCCACCCCCAGCCCTCTTTCCCAAGCCACCCCACATCCCCACATCCCCCAAATCGAGGTCTCCCATGGGGAGTCAGCAGAGCCCAGTTTACTGAGCCTAGGCAGGTCCAAGCCCCATCCCACTGCACCAATGTTGTGAAAAGTGTCACACCACAAGCACTGGATTCACAGAAGCCTGCCCATGCACCAGGGACAGATCCCGATCCCCTTGCCTGTGTGCCCCCAAACAGTTTGAGCCAAACAACCATCTTCTGTGTCCAGAGGGCATAGTCCAGTCCCATCGGGACTCCACAGCCACCAGTCCACAGTTCATGGGTTTCCACTAGTGTGGTCCGTCATCTCTGCACATCCTCCCATCATGATCTCGACGTCCCTTGCCTGCTGTATCTCTCCTCTTTCTCATCAATTGGATTCCCGGATCTCAACCTGGTGCCTGGCCGTGGATCTCTGTATCAGCCTCCATCTGTCACTGGACAAAGGCTCTATGATGACAGCTAGGTTATTTGCTAGGCTGGTCACCAGAGTAGACCACTCCAGGCACCCCCTGGACTACTGCCAGCAGACCAAGGTGGGGTCAACCTTGTTGATTCCTGAGAGCCTCCCCAGCACCCTGCCTCTTCCTATTCCCATGATGTCCTCATCTATCATGGTATCTTCCTCCCTGCCCTCCCACTCTGTCCCTGTTCTGGCTTGACCCTCCCATTTCCCTATGTTCTAATCCCCCACTCCTCGCCCTCTACCACCCCAAACATACCCATTACACTCATATAGATCTCATCCACATCTCCTTCACAGGGTCATCCATGTGTCCCTCCTTGGGTCTTTTCCTGTTAGCTATCCTATCTGGAGTTGTGGTTTGCAGTCTGGTCATCCCTTCCCTCCAATTTAGTATCCACTTATGAGTGAGTACATACTATGTTTGTCCTTCTGAGTCTGGGTTACCTCACTCAAGATAATATTTTCTAGATCCACCCATTTGCTTGGAAATTTCATGATATCATTGTTTTTTACTGCTGAGTAGTACTCCATTGTGTATATGTACCACATTTTCTTTATCCATTCTTCAGTTGAGGGGCATCTAGGTTTTTTCCAGGTTCTTGCTATTACAAATAATGCTGATATGAACATAGTTGAGCATGTGTCCTTGTGGTAAGATTGAGCATTCCTTGGGTATATGCCCAAGAGTGGTATAACTGGGTCTTGAGGAAGAATTATTTCCAACTTTCTGAGAAACCTCCATACTGATTTCCAGAGTGGCTGTACAAGTTTGCATTCCCACCAACAGTGTAGGAGTGTTCCCCTTGTTCCACATCCTCTCCAACATAAGCTGTCTTCAGTGTTTTTGATCTTAGTCATTCTGACAGACGTAAGATGGTATCTCAGAGTTGTTTTGATTTGCATTTTCCTGATGACTAAGGATGTTGAGCAATTCCTTAATGCCTTTCAGCCATTTGAGATTCTTCTCTTGAGAATTCTCTGTTAAGCTCTGTACCCAATTTTTTAATTGGATTGTTCAGTATTTTGATGTCTAGCTTTTTGAGTTCTTTACATATTTTGGATATCAGTCCTCTGTAAGATGTGGGGTTGGTGAAGATGTTTTCCCATTCTGTAGGCTGTCATTTGGTCTTATTGACCGTGTTCTTTGCTCTACAAAAGCTTCTCAGTTTCAGGAGGTCCCATTTATTAATTGTCGCTCTCAGTGTCTATGCTACTAGTGTTATATTTAGGAAGTAGTCTCTTGGGCCAATTCATTCCAGACTACTTCCTATTTTCTCTTCTATCAAGTTCAGTGTAACTGGACTTATGTTGAGGTCTTTGATACATTTGGACTTGAGTTTTGTGCATGGTGACAGATATGGATCTATTTGTAATCTTCTGTATGTTGATATCCAGTTATGCCAGCACCATTTGTTAAAGATGCTTTCCTTTTTCCATGGTACAGTTTTGTGTTCTTTGTCAAAAATCATTTGTTCATAGGTGTCTGGATTAATATCAGGGTCTTCAATTCGATTCCATTGGTCCACATGTTGGTTTCTATGCCAGTACCATCACTTTTTATTACTATAGCTGTATAGTAGAGCTTGAGGTCGGGGATCATGATGCCTCCAGAGGTTCCTTTATTATACAAGATTCTTTTAGCTCCTCTAGGTTTTTTGTTTTTCCATTAAAGTTAAGTATTGTTCTTTCCAAGTCTGTGAAGAATTGTGTTGGGATTTTGATAAGGATTGCATTGAATCTGTAGATTGCTTTTGGTAAGATTGCCATTTTTACTCTGTTGATTCTACCTATCCATGAGCATGGGAGATCTTTCCAATTTCTGATATCTTCTTCAATTTCTTTCTTCAGAGACTTAAAGTTCTTATCATACAGGACTTTCACTTGCTTAGTTAGAGTTACCTCAAGATATTTTATATTATTTGTGGCTATGTAAAGGGTGATGTTTCTCTGATTTCTTTCTCAGCCCCTTTTTCATTTGTATATAGGAGGGCTACTGATTTTTTTAGTTAATCTTGTATCCTGCCACTTTACTAAAGGAGTTTATCAGCTGTAGGAGTTCCCTGGTATAATTATGTCACTTATGTATACTATCACATCATCTGGAAATAATAAAAGTTTGACTTCTTCCTTTCCAATTTGTATCCCCTTGATCTCCTCTTGTTGTCTTATTGCTCTAGCTAGAACTTCAAGTACTATATTGAATAAGTATGGAGAGAGTGGACAGCCTTGCCTTGTTCCTGATTTTAGTGGAATCGCTTTGAGTTTCTCTCCATTTAATTTGATATTGGCTGTCAGCTTGCTGTAAATTGCCTTTATTATGTTTAGGTATGTTCCTTGTATTCCTGATCTCTCCAACACCTTTATCACAAAGTTGTGTTGGATTTTGTCAAAGGCTTTTTCAGCATCTAATGAGATGATCATGTGTTTTTTTCCTTTCAGTTTGTTTATATGGTGTATTACATTGACAGATTTTCATATGTTGAACCATCCTTGCATCCCTGGGATGAAGCCTACTTGGTCATGGTGGATAATTGTTTTGATGTGTTCCTGGATTCCGTTAGCCAATATTTTATTTACTATTTTTGCATCAATGTTCATGAGGGAAATTGGTCTGTAGTTCTCTTTCTTTGTTCCATCTTTGTATGGTTTGGGTATCAGGTTAACTGTAGCCTAATAAAAAGAATTCGGTAATGTTCCTTCTGTTTCTATTGTGTGGAACAATTTAAAGAGTATTGGTATTAGCTCTTTTTTGAAAATCTGGTAGAAATCTGTGCTGAAACCATCTGGTCCTGGGCTTTTTTTGGTTGGGAGAATTTTAATGACCATTTCTATTTCCTGAGGGTTTATTGGTCTATTTAAATAGTTTATTAGGTCTTGATTTAACTTTGGTATGGGGTACCTATCCAGAAAATCATCCATTTCTTTCAGATTTTTCAATTTTGTGGAGTACAGATTTTTGAAGTATGACCTGATGATCCTCTGGATTTCCTCATTGTCTGTTGTTATGTCCCCCTTTTCATTTCTGATTTTATTAACTTGGATGCTCTCTCACTGCTTTTTGGTTAATTTAGATAAGGGCTTATCTATCTTGTTGAGTTTCTCAAAAAACCAATCTTTGTTTCATTGATTCTTTGTATTGTTCTCTTTGTTTTTATTTTATTGATTTCAGCCCTCAATTTGATTATTTCCTGGTATCTGTTTCTCCTAGGTGAGTTTGCTTCTTCTTTTTCTAGAGCTTTCAGTTGTACTGTTAAGTCACTAGTGTGAGATTTCTCCAACTTCTTTATGTGGGCATTTAGAGCTATGAATTTTCCTCTTAGCACTGCTTTCATGGTGTCCCATAAGTTTGGGTATGTTGTACATTAGTTTTCATTGAATTCTAAGAAATCTTCAATTTCTTTCTTTATTTCTTCCTTGACCCATTGGTGATTCGATTGGGCATTATTCAGTTTCTATGAGTCTGTAGGCTTTCTGTAATTTTTGTTGTTGTTGAAGTCTAACTTTAAGCCATGGTGGTCTGATAAGACACAAGAGGTTATATCAATTTTTTTGTATCTGTTGAGATTTTCTTTGTGACAAAGCATGTGGTCGATTTTGGAGAAGGTTCCATGGGGTGCTGAAAAGAAGGTATATTCTTTTGTGTTAGGGTGGAATATTCTGTAAATATCTATTAAGTCTATTTGAGTCATAATATCTGTTAGTTCCCTTATTTCTCTGTTGAGTTTCTGTCTGGCAGACCTGTCCGTTGGTAAGAATGGGGTGTTGAAGTTTCCCACTACTAGTGTATGGGGTTTGATGTGCAATTTGAGCTTTGATAATGTTTCCTTTACGAATGTCAGTGCCCTTGTATTTGGGGCATAAATATTCAGAATTGAGACTTCATCCTGTCAGATTTTCCCTGTGATAAATATGTAGTGTCCTTCACGATCTCTTTCAATTGATTTTAGTTTGAAGTCTATTTTATTAGATATTAGGATAGCTACACCAGCTTGCTTCTTAAATCCATTTGATTGGAATGTCTTTTCCCAGCCTTTTATTCTGAGGTGGTGTCTGTCTTTGAATTTGAGGTATGTTTCTTGTATGCAGCAAATGATTGGCTCTTGTTTTTGTATCCATTCTGTTAGCCTGTGTCTTTTTATAGGTGAATTGAGACCATTGATATTGATGGTTATTAATGACCAGTTATTGTTAATTCCTGTTATTTTTTGGTGGTAGTGTTGTATGTTTCCCTTCTTTGGTATTTGTTGGTATGGGACTATCTATTGCCTGTGTTTTCATGGGTGTATCTAACTTCCTTAGGTTGAATTTTCCTTCAAGTGCTTTCTGTAGGGCTGGATTTGTGGAGAGATATTGTTTAAATCTGGTTTTATCATGGAATATTTTGTTTACTCCGTCTATGTTGATTGAGAGTTTTGCTGGGTACAATAGTCTGGGTTGGCATCCATGGTCTTTTAGTATCTGCATAAAATCTGTCTAGGACCTTCTTACTTTTAGAGTCTCCATTGAGAAGTCAGGTGTTATTCTTATGGGTCTGCCTTTATTTGTTACTTAGCCTTTTTCCTTTGCAGCTCTTAATATTTTTTTTCTTTATTCTGTATGTTTAGTGGTTTGATAATTATGTGGCAAGGGGACTTTTTTTTTGATCCAGTCTATTTGGTGTTCTGTAACCTTCTTGTATTTTTATAGGCATTTCCTTCTTTAAGTTGGGAAAGTTTTCTTCTATGATTTTGTTGAATATATTTTCTGTGCCTTTGAGTTGGTATTCTTCTCCTTCTTTTATCCCTATTATTCTTAGGTTTGGTCTTTTCACGGTGTCCCATATTTCCTGGACATTTTGGTTCATGACTTTGTTGGTTTTAGTGTTTTCTTTGACTGATGAATCTATTTCTTCTACTGTATCTTCAACCAAGGGAGATCTGCTCTTCCATCTGTTGCATTCTGTTGGTTATACTTGCATCTGTAGTTCCTGTTCATTTACTCAGATTTTCCACTTCCAGCATTACTTCAGTTTGTGTCTTCTTTATTGTCTTCATTTCAATTTTGAAATCTTGAACTTTTTCCCTAATTTGTTTAATTGCTTTCTCTTGGCTTTCAAGGGATTTACTGATTTCTTCCCATTTTTTGTTTGACTTTTCCTTGATTTCTTTAAGGGAATTTTTCATTTCCTCTTTTAAGATCTCTAATATCTTCTTAAAGTCATTTTATGGTAGATATCTTCCATTTCTTCTGTGTTGGGATGTTCAGGTCTTGCTGATGTAGGTTCTGATGGAGCCATATTGGTTTTTATATTGTTGACTGTATTTTTGCACTGGCATCCTCCCATCTCTTTCTCCTCTTGGAGTAAGTGGTGTCTGTGTCTGAATGAGCCTCTCTTGGTCTAATTGATACTCTTGATTCAGTGGGAGCTCTTGGTCTAGTCGATGCTGATGGACTTTTTGTCTCAGAGATCAGCTATTAATCCAACTGGTGCTAGTGGTCTCTGTCTCAGGGAGTAGTTGCAGTCTTACCTGTGGTAGATAGTGGTAGTCTGACCTGTCTGCAGGATGTCTGCCTGTCAACTGGCCTCTTTGTCCAGTTGAGTGCTGGCAGACTCTGTCTCAGGGAACAGTTGCAGTCTCAGAGGGTGGGTGAGATTTGGGGGTGGTGGGGTTTGGGTTACAGGGTCTGATGGGGGATGGGAGTGATCTGACCTGTGTGCAGGAAGTCTGCCTGCAAACTGACCTGAAATTGCAACTGCAATGGGTGAGGGTGTAGGGGTGTAGGGTTGTGCCCCTGGGCCCAAAGCCTAGGGGTTGGGGTGTTTGGGTGTAAGGATAAAGACTCACCTCTTACTCCAGTAGGGTGCTGGCAGGCTCTGTCTCAGGGAACACTTGCAGTCTCAGAGGGTGGGTGGGATTTGGGGGAGGTGGGGCTTGGGTTACAGGGTCTGATGGGGGATGGGAATAGTCTGACCTGTGTGCAGGAGGTCTGCCTGCCAACTGACCTAAAACTGGACCTACAATGGATGTGGGTGTAAGCTTGCAGGGTTGTGACCCTGGGCCCAAACCTAGGGCCTGGGGTGTTCAGGTATGAGGATAAAGACTCAACTCTTACTCCAGCCGGTGCTGGCAGGCTCTGTCTCCTATGTTCTTATATTATAAATTATCACAGCACATATTCAGTATCATTTTCTATGATTTCCCTCTTTGTTTTTAAAGCAACATTTATTTTCTGCTTCTTATAATTTTTTTAAAATGTGAATTTCAGTTAAAAAAGAACAAGGGCATCATCTTTAGTGGTTGTAGTTAGAATACCATGATTTGGATATCAGTGAAATCTCTCCTTCTTTAGGGCTCATGTGATTGATGTTTTCTCTTCAGGGTGTTAGGCTTTGGAAAATTTTGTTTGAGTTTTAAGAGGTAAAGCTTAGAGGGTGGTCCTACTATATTGGGGTTACGGTATCAAATGTCGGGTTGGAGAGATGGCTCAGTGTTGAAAGTGTGTACTCTCTTGCAAAGGACCTTGATTCATTTCCAAGTGTGTAAAGCAATGCACAACAACCTGTAACTCCATCTTGAGGGTAATGCAATGCCCTCTTCTCTGCTTTGCAGGTGCATTCACTCACTTACACAACCCCCCACAATTTTAATTAACATTTTAAAAAGAAGATATACAGATGTAAAATATGTATGGGAAAGTATTTATGATATCCACTAAATGTTAAAATTAAAAAGGAACACAATGAGATGCTAGAATATAGAATATATACTAGGCTATAATATAAAATATAAAATATAAAAACACCCATCCACTAAAATATAAAAACACTGATGGCACCAACTTCTGCAAAGAAGGAGTAACAGGAATGCTCACATATAGTCGATTATATAAAAAATAAACTACTCAGGAACTTATAAAGCTAGGTAAAATTTCCTAAAAGTACAAAAAATAGACATCATAAATCACAATAGCCAAGTTATTTAGAATTCATAAAATTAATAAAATATCCACACCATATATATATATATATATATATATATATATATATATATATATATATATATATATATATCTTTAAAAAAGCATCTGAGCTGAAGCTCATGACAGAGCACTTACATAGCACATTAAGGCCCCAGAATCAATCATTAGCACCTCACAAGCAATATAAACAAAAGCTTCCTATACTGACTCTCTTTGCCATATTTAGAAGTGTACAAAATGTTCTTAGTAAGTAAGTGAATAAGGAAAGAGTAGAATATCCATACAAAGTGCATCATTAATCATCATTGACTATAAATGGCCCACCATAAGAAGACATGGAAGAAGCCTAAATGAAATCTGAATAAAGTTAGTCTAATAGAGCCACATACTGGTTCAAAGCAATAAATCAAAGTATTGGAAGTCATAAAACTACAGTGAGAGAAAATAGTAATGACCAAGCAATTGCAGGAAATGAGAGTATACAAAATGATTTTAGAGCATCAAATCTATCCTGCAGGAGATTTTAAAGACAAGTGAATGTTGTTCTTCTGTATGTGTATGATTACATAATAGGTGGTTTAAAAACTCAACAATTAAATGAAGGGATTATCACCTTACCTGGGATTCATATAATGTCAACTATTATTTTGATAATTCTTGTATTATCCCTAAAAAAGTTGGTTGACATGAGTGCCAAGATATAGCCTTTAGCAAAAGTTACTGGAGAAAATATTGGCATTTTGACTGATAAGTTACAAGTCTTAGAAAAAGTTACTAACAGAGATAATAGAGATATCAGACAAAGACAGAGAAATTTAAAGGAGGAGCAACCTCACCATCACATTATAAAATTAGAGAGGAACAGTCTAATGTTATGAAACAACGAACCTTCATTTATCCCATCATCTTACAGGAACAACTCCCAAATGACAGGTACTTCCAAGGCTATATAAGAGTTGACTGGATTCCTGTGGAAATGTTAGATTTGAAGAGATTTAAGGAAGTGATAATCTCATATGCTATACATTCACCTTTTGTAAAGCAGCTGTTAAATTCATGGTCAACTAGTAATGGAATTGTCCCTCAACACTGGAGAGACTTGATTACAGCAGTATTGGAATGTGGTCCTCTATTACAGTGAAGGACCTGGTGGAAAGATGAGGCTAGGACCATTCAGCAATGAAGTTAGAGGTATGGAAATCTCCCAAAGTCATGTTCTTGCAGAGGAAGATTAATGTACAAAGACATTCTCTACATGATTACCACACCCTGACTCTTTGTCCTGCAGCAGCTTTGAATGCTTGGGACAGAACTGAAGAAGTCAGAAAGAAAACTGACTCATTTACTAAAGTTACACAGGGCCCGAAAGAAAGCTTCACTGATTTTTACAAAGAATGATGTCAGTTGTAAATAGAATGATACAAAATTCAGAAGCTAGACAAAACATAATTGTATCTTTGGCTTTTGACAATGCTATTTCACAATGCACAAGGTTAATTAGGCTTTGAAAGGCAAGATCAGCACCTATGGAGGATTAAATCCAAATTACAGTCAATACTGAATCTTATAATCATGATGATGCTTGAACAGGACAGCTGGTTTCCAAAGGCTTGAAGAAAAACAAAGATGACTGATATTTTAATTGTGCCAAACAAGGTCATATATAAAGAGAGTGTAGACAGGGATTTCCTAGAAAAATATTTCTTTTAATCCAAAAAGAAGGCCCTTGTCTTCTGAACTATGCAGAAGGTGCTTCAAAGGCTGACATTGCAATGAAGATCAACAAGGGACAGACAAGGTAACCCTTTACCATCAGGAAATACCTTGGGAGAGTCTCTTGCAGGCTCCCATGTCAAATTTGGTTCATTATTCCCTGTTACCATGGGGAAAACTCTTCCCCACAGCAATTAATGGGCCTAATGCCTATTGTAGAAAATCATACTGCTCTGGATGATAGAACAACTTTAGAAGATGAAACAAAAAATTCAAGAGAAACCATAATGCAAGTATTTTCACAAACGTCTATAAATGATCAATGACCAAAGTTAAAAATATGACTTTGTACAGGAGAAACAAAGCTAGAGATACCATCAAAATATATAAAGACTATATTTGAACATGAGAGACCCCTTGATTAGAAGAGGTGATAGTTCCTCAAATAGTGTGACCATTCAATCTAAAATAACTTTTAAGACTAACAAATGATTTTCATTTTATCAGATATAACTTGCCAAAAGGGAAACTCCCCATTGTTAGAGTTGGGGCAGTGCAGTGATATTTTGTTTGTGCTGAAATGTAATATTATTTGTATGTTAATAAATAAAGTTTGCCTAGAGATCAGAGGTCAAATAGTCAGCCATAAACAGAAGTCAGGCAGTGGTAGCACATGCCCTTAATCCAATGATGTGGCAGGCAGAGTCTGTGGGTGTTCAAAGACACAGCCAATCGTGATGAAACATGCCTTTATTTCTAGTACCAACCATAGAGACCTGGAGGTCTGTATAGACAGGCAGTGATGAGAAAGTGATGTGGCTGGGCTTAGAGCCAATAAGAAGGCAGAACAGGAAGGCAATAAAAGCACAGGTTAGACAGGAAGAGTCTCTCTCTGTGGAAGCTACTGTAAGTGGTAAGTGGTAAGCTAAGGCTAGAAATGACTATTTGTTATTTCTGTGATTTCTTTGGCTATTACCCCTGTATTTGGCTCTGTGTTTCTTATTTAGTAAGACTATTTAGAAATTCATCTACATTTGGTCCCTATTTTGCAAGAATTCATTAAAAAAACAAAAAAACAACAAAAACATGTTGGTGGCCTTTCAGGCCAGGGGTTACAGGCCCCAGCTCGGCCAGAGTTTACAGGCCCCAGTGCCCCAGCTGAAGTTACAAGCAATCGGGCTCCATTTAGCCAGATCTGCACTCAACTGTAGTGGAGTTTTCTCCAGTCCTGCATGGGCCCACAGCCACTCAAACCCAAATAAACACACAGATGCTTATATTAATTAAAACTATTTGGCCTAATGGCTCAGGCTTCTTGTTAGCTAGATCTTACACTTAAGTTAACCATAATTCTTATTTATGTTTAGCCACATGGCTTAGTATCTTTTCTCAGTTCTGCTTTCACATCTTGCTTCCTCTATGTCTTGCTGGCTGCTCTGCCTCTGCCTTCCCGCTCCCAGTATTCTCCTCTCTCTTTGTCCTGCCTATACTTCTTGCCTGGCTACTGGCCAAATCAGCACCTTATTTATTAACCAATCAAAGCAACAAATCACAGCATACAGAGAGATATGCAATGCTGCACACAGTGGGAGCTACTTGTGGCCAGATCTCCAAGTTATGTGGCACAAGCTTAAAGGGGCTGGAGCACAAAGGGCCCTAAAAAGCTCAAGATGGAGCATGTGGATGGACTTTAGCTTTTAGCTTTTTTTCTGTTTTCCTGGTAGGTAGTAGAAACATCTCTCTCTCTCTCTCTTTCTCTTTCTCTCCCTCCCTTTCTTTCTGGATTCCCATCTCAGACTGCAACTATGCTAGGTACCTGTTTTGAAATTCCCTGGACTTCTACTGTTCTACACAGACTTTGTAAGTCAATTAAGATATCTTAAAGGGAGAAACTACTTAAAAGAGAAAAATATTCCACATTAACAAATGGGAAATATCTTTACAATGCAAGATAATTAGTCTTTGTTTGATAAAACATTAGGCAGTCTGAAAGTGGAAAAATTACATGAGAGGATTAGTGTTGATGGTATGTATATAACATCAATTATGTATATTATTTGTTTAATTGTACTTATTTTACTATTAAAAAAGATGGTCAAATCAAGTGCTAAGATAAAAGCTTTAGAAAAATGTGTGAAAATAAATTATAGACAAATTCAGATTCAGACAGAAGAATTTAAGGGTGAAATTATTTCAGGATTGGATTTTGAGGTTACAGAGAGACAGTTTGTTTTCAAGCAATCAAACTTAATTTATCTGGTAAGCATACAGCAACTACCTGATCAAGGGCATGTACAAACTAACTGGACTCCAGTTGAAATGTTAGATTTGAGGCGAATTAAGGAAGCTATAGTATCCTATGGCACACGTTCTCCATTTGTAAATAAATGTTAAACTTGTGGTCAACTTTAACAGGATTATTCCTCAAGACTGGAAAGAATTAGTAATGACTATCCTGTAACCTGGAGCACAATTGCAGTGGTGCCTGTGGTATAGAGACAAGGCTAAGACAATAGAAAATTAATGTAGAGCTAGAGGTGTGGAAATTTCCCAGGATCAGCTTCTTGGAGAAGGCCAATACACTGGAATACAAAGACAATGTTTATATGATAACCAAACCCTAATACTATGTCGAGTGGTGGCGATGAATGCATGGGACAGAATTGAAGAAGCAGGGAAGAAAATTGAATCATTCACAAAAGTTATATGGGACCTGAAAGAAATCTTGATGGATTTCTTTCACAGGCTGTCTTCAGCAGTAAATAGAATGGTCCCAGATTCAGAAGCTAGACAGATAATAATTGAATCTTGGCCTTTGAGAACATGAATGCAGCATACAAAAAAATAATCAGGCCATTAAAGGCAAGATCTGTACCCTCAGATGACTGATTAACGGACACAATTAATGTCAAGTCTCATGGCCATGATGATTTAGATAGGAGAAGCAATTTCAATAGGTTTGAGGAATGTCAGATGTTTTGGGTGTGGAAAGCAAGGTCATTTGAAAAGGGAATGTAAACAGGGCATTCCTAGAAAGAATGTTTATTCCAGGAAGAACAGCAACAAAATGCCCCTCCCTTTGGGAGTATGGAAAATGTGGAGTAAATGTAAACATTGGACCAATAAATGTAGATCAACAAGGAACAGGCAAGGTAATCCATTGCCTCTGTCCTTGGGAAAATCCCAGAGAGGCCTCATGCAGGCTCTCACAACAAATCAAGCTCAGACCTTTCCTGCCATCATAGAAGAAACCCCTACTCAGAGCAATTAAATAACCAAATTCCTATTGGAATAAACCAGGCTGCTTGGGGTGAACACCTGAGGTAGAGAGAACAGAAAATTCAGGAGAAGCCATAAAGAAAATTTTTTTTAGCAAACTTCTATAAATGGACAAAGACCAAAATTAAAAATATGAATAAATGACTTTCTCTTGGAAGGTTTATTAGACACAGGTGCGTATGTTACAATGATTGCACCAGAATTTAGGCATCCAAATTGGCCTCTTCAGGAGGTAAATGTTCAGCTGTTAGGGATTGGAACATTATCTCAAGTGAAACAGAGTGCAAGATGGCTCTAATGTATAGGTCCAGAAGGACAGAGAGGAAAATTAAAGCCATATGTGACTAACATAGCTATGAACGTATGGGACCATGATCTATTACAACAATGGAATACTCAGATTAACATTCCTCTGACCTCAGAAACATATAATAAACTAACACATGCTTCTGAGAGAAATATTAGAAGGTATTATTCTAACAAGTGGTCACCAGCCATCTAGATTGTACAAGAACAGGGCACAACAACAGATGATCTTTCAAAGACACCAATAGCTCTACCTTTAAAATGGTTAACAGACAAGCATGTATGGGTTCAGCAATGGCCTTTAACAACAGAGAAACTGCAGGCTTTAGAAGAGTTGGTATAAGAGCAGTTAAATGCTCAGCATATTGAAGAATCAACCAGCCCTTGGAATTCACCTGTATTTGTTATTAAAGGAAATCTGGTATATGGAGAATGGTAACAGACCTAAGAGCAATTAACAAATTAATTCAGCCAATGGACTCTCTACAATCTGGAATTCCTTTGCCTACTCTGTTACCTAAAGGATGGCCTCTTATTGTTATCAATTTGAAAGACTGTTTCATTTTAATCCCTTACAAGAAAAAGACAGAGAAAGATTTTCCTTCATAATGCCTACTTATAATAATTCTCAACCAGTTAAGAGATATCAATGGAGGATTCTCCCACAGGGAATGTTGAATAGCCCAACCCTGTGCCAATATTTTGTACAACAGCCATTGGAAGTGATATGTAAAAAATTTCCTAAATCTATAATTTATCAGTATATGGATAATATTTTACTAGCTGACTCAAATGCATGTACTTTAGAAAGAATGCTTGAAGAAGTAAAGAAAATTTTGCCTTGTTGGGGATTATAAATTGCCACTGAAAAGATACAAAGAGGACATTCTAATAATTATTTAGGATATAAAACAGGTCTTCAAAAAATTAGACCCCAAAAGGTGCAAATTAGGAGAGATTGATTATGGACTCTTAATGACTTTCAAAGATTATTCAGAGACATTTTTCATCTATGAACTATTGCTGGGGTAAAAATGATGAACTTAGTAATTTGTTCAAAACCTTAGAAGGTGACAAGGACTTAAATAGTCCAAGAGAATTATCACCTGAAGCTGAGAAAAAATTGGCCTTAGTAGAAAAGAAAGTACAGGAAGGACATGTGGATAGTGTGGATCCAAAGCTCAATTGCATTTTGGTTATTTGACCCTCTAGGCATTTGCCTACAAGAATTTTAATGCAGAGAGAAGATATTATATTGGAATGGATATTTCTACCAAATAAATAGAGTAAAAAATTAAAAACTTATGTGGAAAAGATCTCTGATTTTATTTTAAAAGAAAAATTGAGACTTTGTCAATGAGCAGAAATAGACCCAGCAGAAAAGGTAGAACCTTTAACTAAGGATGACATTGACAAATTATGGGGAGAAAGTGAACCTTGGCAAGGAGCATGCAGTAATTTTTTTGGGAGAGAATAATGACAAATATCCCAAAAGCTATAGAATTCTACTTATAAAGAGAGCTGAATGGACTCTGACTCACATTGTATGGGAAACAACAATACTTGGAGCTTGTACATTTTATATAGATGCTAATAAACAAGGAAAAGCAGGTTACAAATCAGAAAATTTAAGTAAATTTGTTCAAAGCCCTTATAATTCAGTTCAAAAATCAGAATTGTATGCTATTCTGTTGGTATTAATGGATTTTTCAGAACCTCTCAACATAGTTACTGACTCTCAGTTTGTTGAAATAGTGGTACTACATATTGCAACTGCAGAATTTATCCCTGATGGGTCAGAATTTACTTCACTATTTATTCAGTTACATGAATATATAACATGAATATATAACCCTTATATACAACTGACATCCAATCCCATATAGATCTGCCAGGCCCTCTAGCACAAGGTAATGATGAGATTGATAAATTATTGATAGGAAATGTGCTGGAGGCCTCAGAAATTAATAAAAAAAATCATGTTAAAAGTAAAGGTTTAAAACAGGTTTTTTTTCATAACCTGGGAACAAGCCAAGGAAATTGTAAGGAAATGTCCTACTTGTTCCTTTTGCAATCAGAAACCACTACCAGCAGGATGTAACCCAAAGGATACTCAGAGGAATGAAATCTGGCAGATGGATGTGTTTCAATTTTGATGAATTTGGAAAATTTAAATATGTACACCATACCGTTGATACTTACTCAGGATGTCAATGGGCACCTGCTTTGAGTTCTGAAAAAGTTGATTCTGTAATCACACATTTGCTAGAAGTTATGGCCATTATGAGCATAACTGCACTAATTAAAACTGACAATGCTCCAGCATATGTCTCTGGTAAAATGAAACTGTTTTTTGCTTATTACAATATAAATCATATTAAAGGTATACTACACAATCCTACAGGCCAAGCAGTTACAGAAAGATCAAACAGAACTCTAAAGGATATGCTTAATAAACAGAAAGGGGTAACAAAATCCTCCAGAAATAGATTATATAATGCTCTATTAACTCTGAATTTTCTCAATGCTAATGAGAAAGGAACAACAGCTGCAGAGAGACATTGGATAACAGAAAAAAAACTACAGAATTAAACCAGTCTATATCCTTTAAAGATGTGCTGACCTCAGAATGGAAAACAGGATATGTGTTACCTTGGGAATGAGGTTTTGCTTTTGTTTCTACAGGAGAAGATAAGCTGTGGATACCATCAAAACTGATAAAGTTTTGATTTGACCAAGAGAGACCTCTTAATTAGAAGAGGTGATAGTTCATCAACCAGCATGACCATCCAATTTATACCACTAACAAATGTTTTTTATTTAATCAGATATAACTTGCCAAAAAGGAACCTGCCCAAAGTTAGGATTGGGGAAGGGTTTTTATTTTTGTCTTCCAGGAGAATGAAGGCTAAAAAATCTGAAGAACACTGGTGAATGAGACATCTGAAGAAAAAGGACAAATCTTCTAGAAAAAATTTCCCGAGAAAAGGAGTAAATAGTCCTACCTATAAAATTTCATAAGTCTTCCTAAATATTTGTTTCTGCTCTTCTCTAAAGAAACTTAACACAAATGGTCTTTTTGTAGACTCAGTTCAATTAAAAATTAAAGCTGGCTTTGCAGTTGGAGAATGGTTCTCTCCTTCTTTAAACCCAAGCATGTAGTTAAAATGAAAATGCAAAATCCGTGATTATTTCAGAAGAAAGAGCCATCTTCTGGTATGAGACAGGAGAAAACAAAAATATTATTCTATTGCTAATAATCTCAATTCTTTAATTCTATTTGATTCTTTAATTTTTCTTAACATTTATATATATACATATATATATATATTTTAAACTTTTGTTATGATATTAATGGTCATATAGAGTAATAACTAATTCTAGAAAAAAGGCTTCAATTAGCTGCCTATACATGTTTTTGTGTTTGAGTCTCTATCAGTTTTCTGCAGGGAATCACAACCAGGTCTAACAGTGAATTTGAAGTCTCCAGAAAGGTGATGGGGCTCCACAACAATGATTCCACGTGGACAATAGTAATACCAGTAATCTGAAAAATATCACCTACAGATCATCTTTGGACTACAAACTGCTCAGAACAATTTCGAGATGGCTAGCAGAGATTATACAGTTTCAGAGACTACTTGAACAAGGACTTGAGATAAGCCCTGAACTTTGGGATTATACAGATACTGGACAACAAGTGATATAGCTACCTTTCCTAGAACTCAACAATTAACCCAAATTTTTTCTTTTCAGAATAAAGATGTCTTCACCCACAACCAGCAGGAAGCAATTTTAAGAACTCGATGCCCACATTCCCAAAAAGATGGCTTTGGGTGAGTAGTTTTTGGTATTTCAGTGGATTTCGGGTCTGGGGTAATTTTTATTGTTTAGTAGGGTTGGTTACAATTTGTTGTTATTAATCGTTAGGAAAAGGGCTAAGCAAAGAAAATTAGATTTAAGGTTCTTGTTTAAAAAAGATATATAGATCTTGCCCCGGACTTCCCTTCTGAAGCACAGCCCCACCAGGAAGGAGCCCCTTCTCCAAGACCCCTGGCAGACCCTGCAGTCTCCACGCCCTGCCCCCACCCCCATCTGCCTGAGCCCCAAGCCTCTTCCTGAGACTTAGAGGCCGGCCCCAGCTCCCAGCTCCCATCTTGCCCCAGACTTCCCTTCTAAAGCACAGTCCCACCGGGAAGGATCCCCTTCTCTAAGACCCCTGGCAGACCCTGCAGTCTCCACGCCCTGCCCCCACGCCCATCCCCCTGAGCCCCAAGCCTCTTCCTGAGACTTAGAGGCCGGCCCCCAGCTCCCATCTGGCCCCAGACTTCACTTCTGAAGCACAGCACAGCCCCACCGGGAAGGATCCCCTTCTCTAAGACCCCTGGCAGACCCTGCAGTCTCCACGCCCTGCCCCCATGCCCATCTGCCTGAGCCCCAAGCCTCTTCCTGAGACTTAGAGGCCGGCCCCAGCTCCCATCTGGCCCCAGACTTCCCTTCTGAAGCACAGGTGAGTGTCCTAGCTTGCCCTCGACCCCATCCGTGGGCACCAGCCACTCTGGGGAAGACCTGCCCAACTTGGCCCCAGGTTCTGGTCACTGGGCAGGTTCCCTTCTAGCCCCACCAGGAAGGATCCCCTTCTCCAAGACCCCTGGCAGACCCTGCAGTCTCCACGCCCTGCCCCCACCCCCATCCGCCTGAGCCCCAAGCCTCTTCCTGAGACTTAGAGGCTGGCCCCCAGCTCCCAGCTCCCGTCTTGCCCCGGACTTCCCTTCTGAAGCACAGGTGAGTCCCCTAACTTGCCCCCAACCCCATCCCTGGGCAACAGCCACTCCGGGGAAGACCTGCCCAACTTGGCCCCAGGTTCTGGTCACAGGGCAGGTTCCCTTCTAGCCCCACCGGGAAGGATCCCCTTCTCCAAGACCCCTGGCAGACCCTGCAGTCTCCACGCCCTGCCCCCATCCCCATCCCTGAGCCACAAGCCTCTTCCTGAGACTTAGATGCCGGCCCCCAGCTCCCAGCTCCCATCTTGCCCCGGACTTCCCTTCTGAAGCACAGAGAGCTCCCATCTGGACAAGAGAGAGAGACTTCCTGAATCTGTCAACTCTGTCTGAACCACGTGTGCGGATAAGGCCAAGAACGAACCACAAGGAGATGGGCAGACGTCAAGGCAGAAACACATACAACAAAATGAATAGCAATACACCATCACCAGGCCCTAGCCCTCCTCCAACACCTAGACCTGAACATCAGAAATTGGAAGAAGCAGAAGAAAATAGCCTTATGAATGTCATCATGAAGAAGCTAGAGGCTCGTGTAGAGGAAAAGACAAAAAAATGTGAAGAACGCTGTAAACAACTAGAGGAAAGGGCAAACAAATTAAAAGAAATCAAAAAAGTCCTGGAAGAGAACAATAAAATACTGAAAGAAAATCAAGAAAAATCAATGAAACAAATGAAGGAAACAGTCCAAGACCTGAAAAGGGAAATAGAAAAAATGAAGAAGACACAAACAGAGGGAATGCTGGAAATAGAAAATCTGAGAAAACGATTGGGAACTTCAGATGCAAGTATAATCAACAGAATGCAAGAGATGGAAGAGAGAATCTCTAGCGCTGAAGATACAATAGAAGAAATAGATTCATCAGTCAAAGAAAACACTAGTCAACAAAGTCATGAACCAAAATGTCCAAGAAATTTGGGACACCATGAAAAGACCAAACCTACGAATAATAGGGGTAGAAGAAGGAGAAGAATACCAACTCAAGGGCACAGAAAATATATTCAACAAGATCATAGAAGAAAACTTTCCCAACTTAAAGAAGGAAATGCTTATGAAGATACAGGAAGCCTATAGAACACCAAACAGACTAGACCCCCCAAAAAAGTCCCCTCGCCACATAATAATTAAACAATTAAACATACAGAATAAAGAAAGAATATTAAGAGCAGCAAAGGAAAAAGGCCAAGTGACATATAAAGGCAAACCTATCAGAATAACACCCGATTTCTCAATGGAGACTTTGAAAGCCAGAAGGTCCTGGACATATGTAATGCAGACACTAAGAGACCACGGATGTCAGCCTAGACTAATATACCCAGCAAAACTTTCAATCATCATAGATGGAGTGAACAAGACATTCCATGAAAAAGCCAGATTTAAACAATATTTATCCACAAACCCAGCCCTACAGAAAGCACTAGAAGGAAAATTCCAACCTAAGGAAGTCAGATACACCCTCGAAAATGCAGGCAATAGATAAAGCCACAGCAGTAAACCCCAACGAAGAAAAGTACACACACATCACCACCAAAAAATAACAGGAATGAACAATCACTGGACATTAATATCCCTCAATATCAATGGACTTAACTCACCTATAAAAAGACATAGGCTTACAGAATGGATACGAAAGCAGGACCCATCTTTCTGCTGCATACAAGAAACACATCTCAAATTCAAAGATAGACACTACCTAAAAATAAAAGGCTGGGAAAAGACTTTCCAATCAAACGGTCTTAAGAAACAAGCGGGTGTAGCCATCCTGATATCCAGCAAAATAGACTTCAAACTAAAATCAATCAAAAGAGATCAAGAAGGGCATTACATACTCATCACAGGAAAGATCCACCAAGATGAAGTCTCAATTCTGAACATTTATGCCCCAAACACAAGGGTACCCACATATGTAAAAGAAACATTATTAAAGCTTAAATCACATATAAAACCCCACACATTAATAGTGGGAGACCTCAACACCCCACTTTCACCACTGGACAGATCCCCCAAATCGAAACTTAACAGAGAAATAAAGGACTTAACTGATGTCATGACTCAAATGGACTTAATTGACATCTACAGAACATTCCATCCTAACAAAAAAAAAATATACCTTCTTCTCAGCACCCCATGGAACCTTCTCTAAAATCGACCACATACTTGGTCACAAAACAAATCTAAACAGATACAAAACAATTGGAATAACCTCCTGTGTTCTATCAGACCACCATGGTCTAAAGTTGGATTTCAACAACAACAAAAACTACAGAAAACCTACAATCTCATGGAAACTGAACAATACCCACCTGAATCACCAACGGGTTAAGGAAGAAATAAAGAAAGAAATTAAAGACTTCCTAGAGATCAACGAAAATGAAGACACCACATATCCAAACCTATGGGACACTATGAAAGCAGTACTAAGAGGGAAATTCATAGCACTAAACGCCCACATAAATAAGCTGGAGAAATCTCACACTAGTGACTTAACAGCACACCTGAAAGTTCTAGAACAGGAAGAAGCAAAGTCTCCCAGGAAAAATAGATGCCAGGAAATTATCAAAGTGAGAGCTGAAATCAATAAAATAGAAACAAAGAGAACAATACAAAAAATTAATGAAACAAAGAGTTGGTTCTTTGAGAAAATCAACAAGATAGACAAGCCCTTATCCAAACTAACCAAAAGACAGAGAGAGAGCATCCAAATCAACAAAATCAGAAATGAAAAGGGGGACATAACAACAGACATTGACGAATTCCAGAGAATCATCAGGTCATACTTCAAAAACCTCTATTCCACAAAACTGGAAAACCTAAAAGAAATGGATAATTTTCTGGATAGTTACCACATACCTAAATTAAATCAAGACCAGATAAACTATTTAAATAGTCCAATAACCCCTAACGAAATAGAAACAGTCATTAAAAGTCTCCCAACCAAAAAAAGCCCAGGACCAGATGGTTTCAGTGCAGAATTCTACCAGATCTTCAAAGAAGAGTTAATACCAATATTCTCTAAATTGTTCCATACAATAGAAACAGAAGGAACAATACCAAACTCCTTCTATGAGGCTACAATTACCCTGATTGCCAAACCAAACAAGGATACAACAAAGAAAGAGAACTACAGACCGATCTCCCTCATGAACATTGATGCAAAAATACTCAACAAAATACTGGCAAACAGACTCCAAGAACACATCAAAACAATTATCCACCATGATCAAGTAGGATTCATTCCAGGGATGCAAGGATGGTTCAACATATGAAAGTCTGTCAATGTGATACACCATATAAACAAACTCAAAGAAAAAAACCACATGATCATCTCACTAGATGCTGAAAAGGCATTTGACAAAATCCAACACCCCTTCATGATAAAGGTCTTGGAGCAATCAGGAATACAGGGAACATACCTAAACATAATAAAGGCAATTTAAAGCAAGCCAACAGCCAACATCAAATTAAATGGAGAGAAACTCAAAGCAATTCCACTAAAATCAGGAATGAGGCAAGGCTGTCCGCTCTCCCCATACTTATTCAATATAGTATTTGAAGTTCTAGCCAGAGCAATAAGACAACATAAGGAGATTAAGGGGATACAAATTGGAAAGGAAGAAGTCAAGCTTTCCCTATTTGCAGATGACATGATAGTATACTTGAGCAACCCCAAAGATTCCACCAAGAAACTGATACAACTTATAAACACCTTCAGCAACATAGCAGGATACAAGATCAACTCAAAAAAATCAGTAGCCCTCCTATATACAATGGACAAAAAAGCGGAGAAGGAAATCAGAGATACATCACCCTTTACTATAGCCACAAATGACATAAAATACCTTGGGGTAACACTAACCAAGCAAGTGAAGGACCTATATGACAAGAACTTTAAGTCCCTGAAAAAAGAAATTGAAGAAGATGTCAGAAAATGGAAAGATCTCCCATGCTCATGGATAGGCAGAACTAACATAGTAAAAATGGCAATCTTACCAAAAGCAATCTACAGATTCAATGCAATCCCCATCAAAATACCAACACAATTCTTCACAGACCTGGAAAGAATAATACTCAAGTTCATATGGAAAAACAAAAAACCCAGGATAGCCAAAAGAATCCTGTACAATAACACAACCTCTGGAGGCATCACGATCCCTGACTTCAAGCTGTACTATAGAGCTACAGTAATAAAAACAGCTTGGTACTGGCATAAAAACCGACATGTGGACCAATGGAATCGAATTGAAGACCCTGACATTAATCCGCACACCTATGAACAAATAATTTTTGACAAAGAAGCCAAAAGTGCACAATGGAAAAAAGAAAGCATCTTCAACAAATGGTGCTGGCAAAACTGGATATCAACATGGAGAAGGCTGCAAATAGATCCATATCTATCACCGTGCACAAAACTTAAGTCCAAGTGGATCAAGGACCTCAACATAAACCCAGCTACTCTGAACCTGCTAGAAGAGAAAGTAGGAAGTAGTCTTGAACGCATTGGCATAGGAGACCACTTTCTAAATAGAACACCAGTAGCACAGACACTGAGAGAAACAATCAATCAATGGGACCTCTTGAAACTGAGAAGCTTTTGTAGGGCAAAGGATACGGTCAACAAAGCAAAGCAACAGCCTACAGAATGGGAAAAGATATTCACCAATCCCACATCTGACAGAGGACTGATATCCAGAATATATAAGGAACTCAAGAAATTAGATATCAAAATGCCCAACAGTCCAATTAAGAAATGGGCTATAGAACTAAACAGAGAATTCTCAACAGAGGAAACTCAAATGGCTGAAAGACATTTAAGGAATTGCTCAACATCTCTAATCATCAGGGAAATGCAAATCAAAACAACTCTGAGATACCACCTTATGCCTGTCAGAATGGCTAAGATCAAAAACACTGAAGACACCTTATGCTGGAGAGGATGTGGAGCTAGGGGAACTCTCCTCCACTGCTGGTGGGAATGCAAGCTTGTACAACCACTTTGGAAATCAATATGGCGCTTTCTTTGAAAATTGGGAATCCATCTCCCCCAAGATCCAGCTATAC
Organism: Peromyscus eremicus; assembly: GCF_949786415.1. NCBI lineage: Eukaryota > Metazoa > Chordata > Mammalia > Rodentia > Cricetidae > Peromyscus > Peromyscus eremicus. The sequence goes on from NC_081416.1 coordinate 147,636,760, forward strand.
CACTCTTGGGCATATACCCAAGGAATGCTCAACCACACCACAAGAGCACTTGTTCAGCTATGTTCATATCATCATTGTTTGTAATAGCCAGCACATGGAAACAGCCTAGATGCCCTTCAACTGAAGAATGGATAAACAAAATGTGGTACATATACACAATGGAATACTACTCAGCAGAGAAAAACAGTGACATCATGAAGTTTGCAGACAAATGGATGGACCTAGAAAAAATCATCCTGAGTGAGGTATCCCAGACTCAGAAAGACAAACATGGTATGTACTCACTCATAACAGGATACTAGATGTGGAACAAGGATGACTGGACTGCTACTCACATCACCAGGCAGGCTACCTGGAAAACAGCACCCCAAGAAAAACACAGGGATCGCCCAATGACAGAGAAATGGAATGAGATCTACATGAACAGCCTGGACATGAGTGGGGATAGTGAAGGGCGAAGGGCGAGGGAAAGAGAGCTTGGGTGAGTGGGAGATCCCAGCTGGATCAACAACAGAGAGGGAGAACAAGGAATAGGAGACCATGGTAAATGAAGACCACATGAGAATAGGAAGAAACAAAGTGCTAGAGAGGCCCACAGAAATCCACAAAGATACCCCCACAACAGACTGCTGGCAATGGTCGAGAGACAGTCCGAATTGACCTACTCTGGTGATGGGATGGCCAAACACCCTAATTGTCGTGCTAGAAACCTCATCCAACTACTGAGGGATCTGGATGCAGAGATCCATGACTAGGCCCCAGGTGGATCTCTGGGAGTCCAATAAGCGAGAATAAGGAGGGTTTATATGAGAGAGAATTGTTGAGACCAAGGTCGGATAAAACACAGAGACAAATAGCCAAACAAACGGAAACACATGGAATATGAACCAATGGCTGAGGGGTCACCAACTGGATCAGGCCCTCTGAGTGGGTGAGACAGTTGATTGGCCTGATCTGTTTGGGAGGCATCCAGGCACTGGCACTGGGTCCTGTGCTCATTGCATGAGTTGGCTGTTTGAAACCTGGGGCCTATGCAGGGTCACTTGGCTCGGCCTGGGAGGAGGGGACTGGACCTACCTGGACTGAGTCCACCAGGTTGATCTCAGTCTGTGGGGAAGGCTTTGCCCTGGAGGAGATTGGAATGGGGGGCGGGCTGGGGGGAAGGTGAGGGGGGCGGGATGGGGGAGAACAAGGGAATCTGTGCCTGTATGTAGAACTTAATTGTATTGCAAAATAAAAATTAAAAAAAAAAAGATATATAGAAATTACAGAATAGAGGGTAGATTATTGAATCTATTCTGAAAGTAAAGAGAAGATATAGATATGATATAGATACAAAGACAGATTATTGAATCTACTTGTAAAAGACTATTACTAGTTTTAAATACTTTCTATTGGATTGGATTTTTATATATTGTATACAAATTATATATATTCACATTGAGATTGTTAGAAAATGCTGTTTGTATATTTCTAATCTTATTCAAGATAGTGTACTTACACAGTTCATTTAACAATGTAGTGCAATTTGCTAGTCCTTGAATGTTATTACCAACTATTAGTATATAAAGAAGTGAAAGTTAGTAGTTAGACATTACAATCAAACTTTTAATCATATTAGGGATGTTTTCAAGGTCCAGGAGAGAAATATTAGATAGACAGGTCATCTTCAAACCCTTCAGAGATCTACAGAATATGGTATTTAAAATGTTTTAATAACTTGGAAATTTTTCTTTTTTATGACTATGACACATGTCAGCTCCTGGCAGCACCAGTCTACTTTAGAGAAGATATGGGCATTGAAGAAACTGCATATGGTGTTAACTTTCATTATGGCAAAAGGTAGCCACTCATCTACAAAATGCCCTTGCATTGACTGTTGGCAAACAAGACAAAATGGACAGACAGGACATGAAACAGAGGACTGCTGATTCTTTTTTTTCTTTTTTCTTTTGTCTTGTTTTTTTTTTCATTTTTCTTTATTAGGAAATTTTACACTCAATCCACATGCTATCCACAGACCCCCCTTCTCCCTCCTTCCACCCTAGCCCTCTTTCTCAAGCCACCCCACATCCTCACATCCCCCAAATCGAGGTCTCCCATGGGGAGTCAGACTGCTCATTCTTGCTAAGAGAAATGTGGTTGTGGATTTAGCAACAGGAGTCCTCTGAGGCCAGGATAACATGGCACCATCTCTGAAGTGATCTTTGCAATCTGGAAACGGTACAATGCCCCTTTCTTTGAAGGCAACTGAGCAGGCAGTGGGCTGATGGCTTCTGATGTGCAGTGGAACAGCAGCTGAAACAGTTATTCTTGAAAGAGTCACTAGGATGATGGAGTCTAACTTCTCAATGGTAGACTGGCATTTAATAAAAGAGGTGAAGCCACCCACAAGCTGAGAATGGGATGCCAAGATGAAGCCACCCACAAGCCAAGAAGAATGGACAGCTAAATTTGAAAAACACCAACAATTTCCAGAATTTAAAATCCTGAATCATGACAGGACATTGGTGGAATTCAGGTTTACCTGGTACATGGACTACTGGCCTCTAATGTGAGATCGAACTGTAGGCCTTGTGTACATCCTACTTCACAAATGAGTCTGTCAGATAAGCTAAGCTTATAGGCTAAAGATGATGCCCCAACGTTGTGGAGAAACCTCAGGTAACTGTCCAGGCAGCTGACTGTTTTTGCAACTCACACTTTTTTGGAAGTTGCTTGTTTGCACTTCCTGTTTTATTAGGTAATATTATTTTCTTCCTGGGTCTCTGAGGGAGTTGAAAATTAGATGGTTATAGTTATAGTTTTCCTTGTTAAGAATTTCAAAAAAGAAACTCACTAAAGAGGTGTAAGTGTATAAATTTGAAAGACATTATAAGATAGTAACCTGTTAGTAATATAAGTTAGGATAGAAAATGATTCAGGTACATAACTTACCAAAATAGGATAGATCAAGGAATATTTTCTCTGAGTTTGTCAAATGCAAATGTACTAGATATTGTTGAGTTATTTATTAGTAGTATATATTATACATAGTTATTGTACTTTTTGTATATAATTTTTCTTATATTAGTTATGACTATTTTCTTTTTATTAGAATAAAAAGAGGAAATGTGGTGAAATGTGATTTTATTTGTTTGTTAATAAAGTTTGCCTGGAGATCAGAGGTCAAATAATCAGCCATAAATAGAAATCAGGTGGTGATAGCACGTGTCCTTAATCTGATCAAATGGCAGGCAGAGTCTCTGGGTGGTCAAGGACACAGCCAATCATGGTGACACATGCCTTTATTTCCAGTACCAACCATAGAGACCTGGAGGTCTGTATAGATAGGCAGTGATGAGAAAGTGATGTGGCTGAGCTTAGAGCCAATGAGAAGGCAGATCAGGAAGGCAATAAAAGCACAGGTTAGACATGAAAGGTCTTTCTCTGTTGAAGTTACTGCATGGTGGTAAGCTAAGGCTAGTTGTGGCTCTTTGCTATTTCTCTGATCTCTTTGGCTATTACCCCCATATTTGGTTGTGTGTTTCTTATTTAATAAGCCTATTTAGAAATTTGTCTACAGAGCAGAGTTTTGTTTTTGTGTTTCCAGGATAATAAAGGCATCCATCTAAGCAATATGAAGACTACTGGACAAATCAGACATCTGAAGCAAAATGTTGAATCATCCAGAGAAAATGTCCCAAGAAAAAGAGTAAATTGGCCTATTGGTATATTCCATTTACAATAGGATAAAATTTCATAAATCGAGCCGGGCAGTGGTGGCGCATGCCTTTAATCCCAGCACTCAGGAGGCAGAGCCAGGCGGATCTCTGTGAGTTCGAGGCCAGCCTGGGCTACCAAGTGAGTCCCAGGAAAGGCGCAAAGCTACACAGAGAAACCCTGTCTCAAAAAACAAAACATAACAAAAAAAATTTCATAAATCATCCCAAATATTTGTTTCTGCTGTTCTCTACAAACACATGAATCAAATGGTCTTTTATAGTCGCAGTTAAGTTAAAAATTAAAACTGGCTTTGGAGTTGGAGCATGGCTCTCTCCTTCTCTAAACCCAAGCATGCTTGTTAAAAGAAAAATCCAAATCTGTGTCTTATGTCAGAAGAGCTACCTGATATGTGACAGAAGGAAAACCAAAATTAAGGACTGTCCTATTGCTACTAATCTCATGATCCTCTGCTTTTATTTTAAAACTCTCTTTAAAGCTTTTCTTAAGGTATAAATAGTATATTAATATTTATAAAATTAATATGTATATATTTTAAACTTTTTGTTATGATGTTAATAGGCATATAATGTACTAATTCTAGAAAATGTCTTCATATAGCTTCCTGTACAAGATTTCAGGTTTGAGTCTCTATCAGGTATCTAGGAACTAAGTTTTTGTACTCTAGATGTACATAACAAATTACGGTCCTTTACCCTCTTTGAGATATGCTGCATATAACTTTTGAAATGTTTAAGTTTTCTACAATGACCCACAACCATGCCTAACAGTGACCTTTGAAGTGTCCAAGAAGAGGATGGGGCCCCAGAACGATGTTTCCACCTGGATTGTGGTAACACCAGTAAGCTGACAAACATCACCCAAAGATATGCTTTAGACTACAAATTGCTCAGGACAATTTCAAGGTGACTAGCGGAGATGATCAAGCCTCACAGACTACTCTATCCAGGAACTGAGATAATCTCTTCACTTTCCCATTACAGAGACTGGACAGCAAGTGATACAGCTTCCTCTCCCAGGACTTGTAACTATCTCACTTTTTCAGGATCCCCTAAAGATGGTATCATCCCCAGACAGTATGAAGTAATTTAGAGAACATCATACCCACATTCCCAAGAGGTGGGGTGGACAGTTTTTGGTCATTCAGTGGGTTATGGATATTTGTCATTGTTTAGGGGGGGTTGGTTACATATTGTTATTGGTACTGATCAGTAAAGAAGCTGAACAAAGGAGATTAGATTCAGGGATCTCACTCTAAAAAGAAAAAGGGGAGATTTAGACATAGGATAAATAGATAGATTTATACTTTTAAACTAAAAAGTAGCTACTAGTCTTTTTTCATTTTTCTTTATTAAGAAATTTTCTACTCACTCCACATACTATCCACAACCCCCCCACCTCTCACCCCCCAGCCCTCTTTCCCAAGTCACCCAAAACCCCACATCCCCCAAATGGAGGTCTCCCATGGGGAGTCATCAGCTACTAATCTTAAATTCTTTACATTGGTAAGGATTTTTGTATATTGATACAAATTTAAGATTACTTTTTAAAAACTGTATATATGTTTCTACTCTTGTTTAAGATATTTTTGTATATTGATATGAATTTAAAGTTATTATAGTTATCACATACTGTACAAATGTTTCTACTCTTGTTCTAGGTATTATACCTATACAGCTCCTTTAACAATGTAATGTAAATTCCTAGTCCTTGAAAGTTATTATTAAAAAGTATTTAGGATCATAAAGAAACGCAGGTTACTAGTGAGTCACCTATCACAATCAAACTTGTAGTCATGTTAGGTATGCTTTTAAGGTCAGAGATACAGTTTAGATAGACAGGTAGTCTTCAAATACTTTAGAGATCTAAAAATTATAGTATTTAAGATGTTTTGACTACATAAGGTTCTTTTTTATGGTAATGAGAATGTCTGCTCCTGGCATTTAATAGATTGAATGAGTTTCAGAAGAGATTAACTTTAGACTTTTAAACCTGTTTCAGACTGATAGACTATGAGACCTTTGAAGTTAGACTGAATGAACGCATTTCTGCATTATGAAATGGCTACAAGTCTACAGGGGCCAGGGAGTATAATGTGGTGGTTTGAAAGAAAATGGTCCCTATAGACTCACAGGGAGTGGCACTATTAGGAGGTGTGGCCTTGTTGGAATAAATGTGGTTTTGTTGAAAAAAGTGTGTTACTGGGGTAAGAATTTGAGGTTTCATAAGCTCAAGCCCGGCCCAGTGTTTTCTCTCTTCCTGATGCCTGACAATCCAGATGTAGACCTCTCAACTCTTTCTCTAGCACCATGTCTGCCTGCATGTGGCCAGGCTTCCTCCCATGATGACAATGGACTATACCTTCGAACTGTAAGTCATTCCCAGTTAAAAGTTTTTCTTTGTAAAAGTTGCTGTGGTCATGCTGGCTCTTCAGAGCAACAGAATCCACAACTAAACAAGCACTGACCACTCTTTGCTTAACACTGGGAGAAGGTAACTCCCCTCCTCCCAGAAGTCATTAGCTGCCTATAGTTCTTTGTCTGGGGATGAAACTCTGATATTTCTCCCTCTGCATTAGCATGTGCACTCATGTTGCCATTGTTTCGGTCTTGTTTTTGCAACCATTTCTAGGAAAGATAGTTTCACAGCAGACTTTCTAATATTATGTTCTTTCTGCCCCATTTTTAGTGTTTTGAAAGGATGGCCCTCATAGACTCCTGTGTTTGAATGCTTGGTCTATAGAGAGTGGCAATATTAGGAGGTGTGGCCTTGTTGGAGTAGGTATTACCTTGGTGCATGATGTGGGTAATTGTGGAGGTGGGCTTTGAGGTCTTACATGTTCAAGCTATGCCCAGATTTGGACACGCATTTCACTTCCTGTTGCCTGCAGATCAATATGTAGAGGTCTCAGCTCCCTCCCCAGCACCATGTCTCCCTGCATGTCACCTTACATGATAATAATAGACTAAACCTCTAAACTGTAAGCCAGCCCCAATTAAATGTTTTCTTTATAAGAGTTGCCATAGTTGTGGCATACATTTACAAAAATAGAAATCCTACCTAAGACAACCCTCTTCTATTATGCTTCCTTGATTATCAGAAATGACAGTACCTTGGGGTGGTTTTCAAAGACAGAGACAACAGCTTGAGCCTATGTGACAAATTGTGTTTGCTAAATGGCAGAGCCTACAAAACAAAGTGTGTTTGCTGTATATAGCAGAGCTGTCAAATGGCTGGCATAAACTTTTTGGATCCAGACAACTACAGAATGAGTGAGTCCTAGATGCTGAACATGAGCTGCATGATTTTCATTTACACTGCTAGATTTTTCATTTATTTTCTATTCTTCACTTCTTTCATTTTTGAACAAGACATATATTGTCTGTTTTTTATTTTCAAGACTTAAGAGTTAAGAGACTTTTGACTATTAAAGAGTTATTGCATATTTAATTGCTTAAAAATTTCAAAAGTATGGGACTTTGAAATTTTGACTGTATTTTATCTGGTAATGTTAAAATGAGAGCTCAGGGACAAGGAATAGAAAAATTGTGGCTTTAAGTGAAATGAATGTGTGGCAAGTTGACAAATGGAATGTCCTAGTTATCAAATTCACATATTGACACAGAATAGGATCCTGAGAGAAATCCCAATTGAATAGTTTATCAGTTTATCTTATAGAGATATCTCTGAGGGATTATCTTAATTGTTAATTAAGGTAGGAGAATTCAGCCTACTTAGGGCATTGCCATTCCCTAAGCTAGTAGTCTGGAGCACTATAAGAAAGTTATCTAGCACTTGGGTGGCAGAGCCAGACAGATCTCTGAGTTTGAAGCCAGACTGGTCTACAGAGTGAGATCAAAGACAGGCACCAAAACTACACAGAGAAACCCTGTCTCAAAAATTCCAAAAAAAAAGTTATCTAAGCATCCACCTCTGAGATGCCAAGTGGGTAATCCAGCAAGTGTTATCCCTCCCTAGTTTTTTTAGTACCTGCATGAATTCTCTCAGTGATAAACTCTGAAAAGTTTCCTTTAATATATATTTTTGGCCTTTTCCTGTCACATTTGTTTTCTGTCTTCTATCATGTAAGCTTTCTTCCCTTTTACATATTTCCACCTCCATTACATTTTACATAGATTCACAGAGCCATTAAATCATGTATCACACACTCCAACCATGAGCCACCATAATCTGTCTTCTCTTCATGTCACATACTAACTGAAACAGAGTGACTTTAGTACTGAATTTCAGAAAAAGAGAACAAAACACCCTAAATTCAGATTGTTTCCAGATGCTGACTATGAAATATACATGTATCAGATTAAAATAAAATAATTGACAAAGGCCTCTCTACCACTAATAAAAAAGAAAGTGTTGTACGTTTATTGGAACATTAGTTACAGGATTCAGTACATGGGAGAGTTAGGCATCCAACAACAGGTAAATGGATTATGAAATTGTGACAGTCACATACAGCATGTCATTCCTCACCTCAACTGTCAAAAGTGAGGAGTTCTTATCCTTGGCTACAATATGGGTGGAGTTATGCCCAATAGTTAGGAACTAATCTTTGTATAATTTCAAAATAGAACTACTAGCTAGAAAATAAACATTTAAAGCATAAGCATATGAAGATTTTTGATACTCAGACTTTAGCATTCTGCCCTCTATTCCAAAGTGTCATTAACATTTCATAATGTAAAACTTATGTAGCTCATTTTCAAGAGTCACAAATGCTTACATTTCTAACAGTATGTCAGAAGCCCAAGTTCAATAGGAGGGCAGTATAGAGGATGCAATTGGAGAAGGTTAAGTATAACAATATAAGACTTATGAAAAGCTATGTGGAAACCCACTACTTCCTCAAATAGATACATATATTAGTGGACTTTTAATTTAAATGGAATCACCATTTAACTTAACTGGAAGTAAGATCAACATAAGGAGAAAACTATTGAATAACCTCATTTACATATGGAACGTATATTAAAGTGTCAATATGTACAGGCAGACTGCATGATATAATGGTGGCTACTAAACCTTTGTGGTAATAGCAAATGAATAAATGTGTAAAAAATATGAAGTAACAAAATCATAAGATGAAATAGAAATAATTTTCAACCCAAGATCACTATGTGGTAATAATGCATTACATTCAGGAGTTTTTCCTAAAGCAGTTTTTGCTATATGGAGGAAAAGGAAACTTAACAACCATTTTCATCACGTATCACAGAACATGATGATATACTCTTAGTTCACACTCTCTATTTTACATTAAATTGCAAATATGGAAAGTACTTTTCTCCAAGTCAGAGTTATGACTATAGGAACAGAGGGAACTCACAGAGGCAAGGAAGTATTTTGTGTCTTGATTTGGTTTTGAGTCAAGTAGTTATATTTATCCAAGCAAATTTATTGAATTACACATTTGTTTAATCTGTGCATATCACTTTTTCTTAATTATACTTTAAATTACCAAATGCAGTGGCATTTAAGAATGAAATATTATTTCATAGAAAAATGTTACCTCATTCCATGTAATATTTTCTAGGTTTAGACTTTATTTACATAAAACACTGCTTAGTATTCCATTGTGTATATGTAGCACATTTTCATTATCCATTTGTCCAGTGGAAATCATTTGGGTTGTTTCCATTTCCCAGCTTTTTTGGAGAAAGTGTCAATGAACACTGGTGAACTAGGTTGTTCAGTTCTTTGGTCGTATGCCTATGAGTACTATAGGTGGAGCATATTCTCCATCCTATTTTCCAGAGTGGCTACACCAGTTCACATTTCTGCAAGAATGAATGAGGGAGAAGTCTGCTTTTTCCAAAACCTTGATAACATTTTTTGTTTGGTTTTTTTTTGGTTGTTGTTGTTGGTTTTTTTTTGTGTGTGTGTGTTGTTTTTTGTTGTTCTTGTTGATGTTGATTTGAAATGTGTGGCCTGGGGCAACATGAAATGTCAAAGTTGTTTTAGTTTGCATTCTTTTCATTGATTAGGATGATAAAGACATTCAAGATTTTATCAGCAATTTATATTTATTCTCTTGAAAACTCACTGTTCAGTTATTTTTCAAATGGTAATTTGGTTTTTGCACTCTTCATTTTTGAAATTCTTTATGTTCTGAATATTAATCCTCCATCTGGTGTATAACTGGCAAAGATTCTCTGCCATCCTCTGAGTTTCTTCTTTACCTGGCTGATTACTTCCTTAGTTGTGCAGAAGTTTTTTAGTTTTGTGAAGATTCACTTATCAATTGTTTGCCTTAATTGTTTTGCAAATGTAGACCTGTCCACAAAGACAAATGCCACACATGCTTTTTTATCTGTAATTCCTAGCTCTGAATTCTCAGATGTGCATATACAACATGGAATTACCACAAGCCAGAAAAGTATAAAGAGACCATATATTGGCAGGCTTGGGAGGCAATGGCAGGATAAATATGATGTGAAGTGGGAAGTGGAATAATGAGGAGGGGGTCTGATTGGTGTGGAGGGTGGCAGGTCAATAAAGAAGGAAGAGTAGGGATAAGGAACAAATAATAGGAAGGTTGTTTGTTAGGGCCTTAAGGAATTATATTATTTTATATTTCCTTGAAATTATACACATACATGAATATATATGTATATGTGTTTATACATAAATTAATGTACATGTATACATGTATAAACACATGTGCATGTATACAAACATAATATATACATGTATATATTCCTACACATACATCTTAAAGGTAGTTAAGCCATTTAGGTTGACAATAAACCCAAAGAACCAGTTCCAGGCATGAGATGCCTCCTTTTAAATGGTTGGTCAGGATTGTCCCTGTGACTCCCAAAACAATACGGATTATCGATGTAACCATGGGTCATTTCTTAGTGGTTTAGGGTAGGCCACTACTGTTGAAGACACCTCACATTTAGGACAAAGGACTCAGATGATTTGAGTTTGAACTGATCTCTCTCCTGTGGTATGGCTTCCTTGGTTCCAGAAAATACTATACAAACTGTCAAGGTAAGAAAACAATTAAACAATCACACCAAGCATCAATACTCCTGATTCATTTTAAAAAGAAAATGTAAAGATTCGTAATTCAAGTTATGGATGCTATGCACTTTTGGGAATAATGTAAACATGACAGAGGTTCAATTCAAAAGGAATTAAGTTCAATGACACTCACTTGGAATGTTTTCACGAGGGGTTAGACAGTCACAGAGAGAGAGTCAGGGCAAAGACAGGGAAGAAGAGGGAAGACACGACCATGGAATGTTAACCAAGGCACTGGGAAAGGGGCAAACTGGAGACAGTCTCTCTCTACCTTGAAGTGTGCTTGGTTGTTGATGCATATAACCTGATCTTATTCTTTAAATTCTGAAGATGGCAGATATTTGAAGTTCTAGACTCAAATGGGTGAATTCTAAATAGGCAGTCTTAAAGATACATATTTGTTTACTAAGCAATTTATATAAAAACAGTTTAAAAGTATACATACATTCAAAAAGTGTGAGGATATTGAATGTAACTGTAATTAGGGAAATTTCAATTATTTCTCTTAACAATTAGGAAACAACTTGTAAAAAATAAGAACATATCTATTAAACACAGTATTCATTTAATCTTTATCATGTTCAATAACAAAAAAATCCTGACTTCCATGCATTGTCTTGGGCCTTCTTTGTTGGGAGGGGTTGGTTTCTAGTGGTAGCTGTCCTGGCCTCAAGTGATTTGATGAAAAGGATTACATCACAAGGGGATGTGGTGAGGTCTACATAAGGCAGCTTTAGGGTGCTGGAGTCAGTTTCTGTTTAGCAAGCCTTATTTCACTCAATTTCTACAAAATGACTATTTTCTCAACTAATTGAACAAGGTTGTGAAAATGACCCACACAGATAAAGGCTAAGTTGATTCTCAAAGCAACTGTGTCTCATCAAGGACTCACTCAACTACTACACAGGGCTGTTTCATGCTGTCTAGCATTTCCTGAAGAACCGGTTTCTCCATCTTCTTCCTCAGGAGTGTCCTGTATGGCTTTCTGCAGAAGCATCTTCAGAGACTGCCTCTGGAACCTGCAATGCCTAATGGAGCCAACAAGGAAGTAAATGATGGGGTTGGCACAGCTGTTAACACAGGATAGGAAAGCTGTAATTTTGTAGCTATTGCAAGAGAAAACTGTAGGAAATGTCTCATTCAAAAAGAGAAGTATCCAATAGATACCAAAGGGCAGACCAAAGAGTAAGAAGACCAGCACTGTGAGTGCAATGGTCACATACAATCTGGTCACAGGAATCCTCTGTGAGCCACAGAAGATCCTGACCAACAGGGCCAGGTTGAATCCACAAGGAACCACGCATAGTACTATTATAAGTACAACAATGGTAAAAGCAGCATTCTCACATAAAGAATATCCATAATGTCTCAGCAGTGAACTGCAACCAATCCATAATAGGAAGCTTAACAGAGGAGAGAAGGCCCAGAGCAGTGCACACAGGACAGATGACATGTGCCTTGGTCGTTGGCAATGATACCAGATGGGCCAGAAAACAGACAGGCATCACTCAACACTAATGGCTGCAATCATACATAAACCTGCAAGGTAAGGAATGGCTGTTATATTAGGGAGATAGTATGGAAGATAAAAGTTTTTGACATTGAACATACGAAGAACTGGTTCCAGGAAAATCACAGTCTGTAAGCAAAGGTAGAAGAAGTCAGCCCCAGCAAGGTTGAGGACATAGACAGAGAAGGCATTCCTGTGCACATGGAAGCCCAGAAGCCACAGCACTATGGCATTTCCTGCCACTCCAACCATGCAAATGATGACAGAAAGAATATTGAAGACTTTGTAAATGATGACACAGTGTAAGCTTTCAGTGTAGTAACTTCTATTAATTGTTGAGTTGTTGTCAGTGATCCAGGCTGGGATGGATGTACCCATGCTTGAGGAATTTCCACTGGTGTTCCTGCAAAGTAAATTGAGATATGAACACATGAAACTTTCTGTCAAGACTACCTGGCTATGTGGGAATGTCTGGCACAGGTTTATAATGAGGGGCAGACAGACTTGCAGAGATTAAGTAATTTATCAAACCCATACAGTGCTAGAAACTTCTTTAAATCCAGTTTGTGCTATTTAGTCTATCTGCAGACCAATGCAGATAGTGATGTTGGGGTAGTCCATGGTCCTAGTACAGTTGCGAAGCATTTTATGCTGTGTCAAGATGAGAAAGAATTCTGAAACAAACTTTCTTTCTGTTCCAGGGCTGAGGTTCCTTCTCTGGTGTAGCAATATGGGAGATCCTGGCACAAGCCATAGCTGCCTTCAGGCACTGTAAGGGGTCTACCAAATAGGGAAAATGGAATCATGAATGAGAGTCATGAAGGGAATGGGATTTCTTATGAAGACCTGTGTGGAAACAGTCACACTTCTTATGCTAGAAGGGCTGAGTCTTTATTTTAAAATTTAAAAACTAGAAGGACAAAGCCTTGAATGACATCAATCACGTCTATATTTGTAATTATGTCACAGGTGTCCTGTTCTCTATAGGGATACAGGGGAGAGTTAAGAACTCTAACAAATGAGAAAATAAACCATTAGTTCAAGAGTAGTTGAAAATTTGGAGTAAATGTGACATGTACCTACATGCAAAGGAACAGGTCTCTGACATGAAAAGTGTGGCCTGTGCTGTAGAGGAAGCTAGAGAGCACTTCCATTTGGGAATAGTGTCCCAACCCCTGAGAAGAGCTTTGAGATCTATACATGGATGCAAACAGTCTGGAAAAGAGAGCAGTGAAGCTGGACAGGTAGCATCATTTAGAGCTTTCTTTTCACTCCTCTTCCCCATACAGACATTCTCAGTTGGCTTCTATCTCTCACCCCTGAAGCCACATAGACATTTGAAGAAAAGAAAGCTTTTCTTTCCTACACTGACCAAGGGTGCAGAATACGGGACTGTTCTTGTGCTACCAGTAGTTTAGCATGAACAATACCCATATAGAAAGCTTTGCATCACAGGATCCTTCTGGATAACTTCTTATTCTAGACAGAGTCCTTCATAAAGGAGAAATCATCTGATAATATCAAGCAGAGCTCCAAGCTCAGGGAAAGCATCCAGAAGACCTTACAAACCAACCTCACACAAGGGCTTTGAAGAAAATGACCCAACAAACTCAGTTGTGTTCACCAAGATCATATAATTCATTCTTGGAGCATTGATCTCCCCATAGTAGCACAAGATTTTAATCCAGGAAACAACTGGGGCATCAACAGCTTAAAATAGTCAGACTGGTAGGAGGTAAGCAGTTGACTTAAACATATTGAGCTTGCTGCTGATGGTAGCATGGCAGTGGTTGGTTCAATTGTTCACCAGTGTGCATTTCAGCTTCAGAAACAGGAATCCAAACTAGGATCCACTCATCTTCATCTCCCATTGTGACTGGTTTTGCTACTCAGTGTTTTTCTAGTCAGTGGAAGACAGTGATGCTGAGGGTGACTTCAACTGTGGAGGCCTGGCTCGAGAGGGTTCAGAGGAGAAGAATGTTAGTATGTTGCGTAGACACTATTCTTGGGGTATTTTGGTGAAGAATATGGCTGCTTTCTGCCCTTGTCCAAAAAATGTGCCTGGGCCTAAACTAAAGAGTTTTGCATTAATTGCATTGGCAGGGAAAATCTCAAAACAGCCTAGTATCAACTCTGTCTTGTGGTTATTAGAGTTCACTCTTATGCAGATCTAACATGAAAAGAAATAAGCTGATCAATAAAAGTTATAAAACATAGAATTTGAGAAAAGTGGCACCAAGAAGTGGAATGGAGCTAAGTCCTGTGTTTAAGGACATAAGCAGATTAACGAACAGCCTGATATTAAAAGGAATAAGGGGTATGTAAACCTCAGGAAATAACTCTGCTCAGCTAAGCTTTCAACTTGTGAAAAGGAATGAAAGAATAGCTTAGATCCTGGCATAATGGTACATTCCTTTCATCTCAGCACTCATGAGACAGAGGCAAGAGGATCTCTGAGTTCAAGGCCAGCCTTGTCTACATACTGAGATTCAGGACAGACAAGCTTAGGCAGTAAGGGAAACTATCAAAAACAGAAAGGTGGTAAGGTATAATAGAATGAGGGAGCCAGGTTACCGCCCCAGCAAGCAGTGGAACTTGGCAGCTTTGGCCGTGTGGTTCCAGCTTTAGAGTCAAGGATAGAAGGTTATGGAATCTCCCTCTGCAACAAGAGAAAGCATCTGAGGCCAGGCATGTCTCAGGAGTGTCCCTGAATATGGAGGCCTAGTGAGGCAATTATGCAAGGCTGTGACTGTGAAGCCTGGATTACCATGGAGATCCCAAGATGTTGGAGATGCCAGAGCTGTAGGATACCTGTTGAGGAAAGCTGCTAACAGGGAGTTGAATTAGCCCAAGAGAAAGATGTGTGTTGCAATCACAAAGCTGAACAGAGTTGGTGATCTGAAGAGTGTTTTGGCATTGGACATGGAGATGAAGTGTTTAGAGTTTGCCCAGCTTGTTTTGTGACTTGCTTTGGTCCAGTTTTTCCTCACCATGCTCCCTTTCCTCCATTTTGGAATGGTAATGTATATCATGTGCCATGATATGTTGGAAGCATGTGATCTCGTTTTTCATTTTGATTGTGGAGGAGATTTAGTTAAGAAATTGACATGAGTCTTGGAAGAGATTTTGGACTTTAAAACAAGTTTGAGATTGTTATAGACTACAGGGACTTTTGAAGTTGGACTAAAAGCACTTTTTTTTGCATTATGTTAAAGATATAAGTCTATGGGTCCCAGTAAGCCGAATGTGGTGATTTGAATGAAAATGACCCCATAGATTCATAGGGTGTGGCACTATTAGGAGACGTGGTCTTCCTGAAGTAGGTGTGGTGTTGTTGGAGACAGTGTGCCTCAGTCTTTTCTGCTTCCTGAAGATCCAAATGTAGAACTCCCAGTTTCCTCTCTAGCACCATGTCTGCCTGCATGTCACCATGCTTCCTATCATTAGGATAAGGGACAAAACCTTTGAACCTGTAAGCCAGCCCAATTCAATGTTTTCCTTTATAAGAATTGCCATGGTCATGGGGTCTCTTCACAGCAATAAAACCTTAACTAAAACATAGTCCATAACAGTTCACCCAAGAACTATGGAATACATACCCTTGTCAACAACCTACAGAATTTTTCTATAATACATCATATTTTAGGTCATAAAGCAGTCTTAATGAGAATAAAGGGAATTGCATTGTTTTGTACAATATCAGTTCACAATAGAATAGAATTAGAAGTGGTCAACAATCCACAGCCTAAGTGATGATGTTTGGCTCAGGTTTCTGTAAGCCACCCACATGCCAGACTTGGTCCTCAAGACCTGGATTGGCAGGAAGATTTCCATGGCCCATCTGAAGCTGTCTAGCTCAGGTGTATGCAACCCACCCATAGGCCAGCCTGGTGGGTCCCATTATGACAAGCAAGAGTATGGTTGAGGAATGGGAGAGGAAAGGTCTATATGCTATGGAATGAGGTGGCATGGAACAGGTTAATGTGGTGAGGAGTAGGCTGATGTGGGAGTCCTTCTTGCCAATCAGAGGCATGGTGGCATCTGGGCCAGAATATTGCCAGGGGCCATGTCTGACTCCACGGTTCTACCACAGCCAGGGGCTGTGTAGTCATCCATGGACCCATTGCTAAAAGGATCCATGGAGTCACCCAATGTCTGGGCTGCCACCAGTGGCCATGTGAGTGTCCAGGAGATGTGCCACCACCAGAGCCACACTGATCTGTGTGGCTTGTGCTGCCATTCAGGGCCATAGTGTCATCCAGGTCTAAGATGCTGCATAGGGCCATATCTGGGTCTAAGGCCCTATAACAATCAGGATCTGGGCCAATGTCTGTGGCTCCTATTGCAACCAAGGACTGTGTAGTTTCTGGGTTCTGACCAACCAACCTGTGACTATGTTGTTTCCCAAGGTCCATGTCACATCTGGGGTCATACAGACCAAAGGGGCATATTCTGTTATCTGTTGCCATGGTGATGTCTGGGCCAGGGATGCAGGTAGGAGCCATGCCTGGGTCCCTGGCCCTACAGCAGTAAATGTCTGTGGCTCCTCTTGCAACTGAGGACTGTACTGTATGTTTGTTGAGGTCTGATCAGCCACCTGGGACCATGTTGGTGCTCTTAGATATGCTACATCTGGAGCCATACAGACCAAAGAGGCACATTCTGTTATCTGGTGCCATGGTGATGTCTGGGCCAGGGCTGCTACTGGGAGCCATGTCTGGTTCTGTGGCACTACTGCTTTCTGAGTCTCTGTAGATGTCCATGGATCCTTTCAACACGAGGGCATGGAGATTCCTGGCATCTGAGCCAACACCTGGGGCTATGTTGGTATCTGAGGGTCATGCTTTCACTGGTGTCATGATGATCTGGGTGACCTGTACCACCATCTGGGGCCATGGTGACATCCAACCTGGCTGCTGCTGAATACCATGCTTGAGTCTATGGTCCTAGCACAACCAGGGTCTGTGTTGCCACCAAAGGTTGCACAGAAGCCTGGAATAGGGGCTGCAACCTGTGGCCATGTTCATGTCCAGGAGCCATGCCACTACCAGAGCCATTCTGATCTGAGTGGCCTGTGCTTCCACCAACAGCCAGGATGTCACCCAGGCCCAAGCTGCTGTAGAAGGCCATGTCTAAGTCCATGGTCCTGCTGCATCTGGGGTCTGTGTTGATGTCTATGGCCTGGGTATGATATGTTCTATCTCAGGGGGCCACAGGATACGTTCCTGATGAAAACAGAGAGCTTATTGAGCCATCCCCACCATTCACTGACCATGGTGTAGTTGGTTCTGCCCCTTACTGGACACTGAACTAAGAGAGCTGGCACCAATTATAACGTCAGAGCTTGCCCCTTCACTTTGGAGAGATTTCCCTACCCCTCATCATGGGTGAGGGAGAACTGACCCTGATGGCATTGGTGTAGGGGAACTGGCTCTGCCCCTCAACTGAGGGGTGGCCCAAGTGGTCTGGAATGACCAGGTCAACTACCTTCCCAGGCCAACTGCCAGGTCTGGGGTTGTTCCACCCTAATATCTACCCCACCTAGGACCTGCTGGATCTGGGGACATGACTGGTCCTGTGAAATGATACCCACAAGATCTCAGTGACTCCCAGTGCCCTCAGGATATCCAAGATGTTTTTCAGTGAGGATCCATTGATGATGGTATAACATAAACCAGAGGCCTTGAATCAGACCATGACTCTAGGCAATGAACATTTGCAAGTAAAGTTGCTTGAACCAAACTTTACTGTGTGACATATTTCAGCACCCATTGCTACTAAGATGAATGAAGAGGAGTTGGAAGCTGGGAAGATGGAGGAACTAAGAGGTTTTTGCTTGTTTTCACTACCTCACTTTTTGAGACAGGCTTTCTCACTGAACATGGAGCTCACAGTCTCAATGGCAGACCAGTAAACTCCATGGATACTTGGTCTCTGCATCCCCAGTACAGGATTTATATGCATGCCCTGCCAGATCTGGATTACTTTGGAGGTGTGAATTCATGTTATCATGCTTGTACAACAGTTACTTTATAAACTAATCTGTCTACCCAGGAAAGGATTACGCCCTTGACAAACTTGTGTACCCCAGAATACTCTGTGCCTATTAGAAATGAATAATGGAAAAGCACAGGAGTATTACTCACACTATAAGCAGAATAGCAGTCACAATTGTGGATGAATAAAATCCTTAGCTAAGAAAATGTGTGAAACAGCAGGAGAGAAGTCAAAAGGGACTGAGAATGGAGGTGGTGGCCTTCAGCTACAGTCAGCATAAATGTGAAAATGGTAGTGTTCACTTGTAACCCCTGGACATGCATTCCTTAATCAACATTAATTGTGATGTTGTCCCTTGGGAGAAACATGTTTAAATGTACAAAAGGAATTTCCTGAAATCAAATTAATATCATATCATTGTGTTTTTCTCTCTCTGCATCTCTTGTGATGCTTTCTCTCTGTTCTCTGCCCCACTTTCCCCTATTTTTGAGAAGATACCAAAAATCTCTCTATGATCCCATGCTTGAGAGACCTTCAAGACCCTTATAGACTGCCAGAGAGGCCAAATCCATTTATTTCTCTCTTAATGAATTATCTGAGTTTTTAATTAAAAGGGATTCCCATTTGTATTCTATCTGCTCAGATGACAAAAACATTACTAGAAACTGGAGATTCAGAGATGAGTGGAGAAATCCAACGCGGCTGTGTCATGATTTTATAGGAGCTAACTCCCTGCTTCTCTGTGTGTCTTCCCTCCACTGACATGTTGATGTGGCTGAGAGTCCTTGACCACAGCTTGCTGCTGCCCCTTTAGGTATGAAAAATAGCAATGCTGTGCTTCTTGTGTCTTGCTAGTTGCATCGAAAACCCATGCATAACAACTTTCTTGGAAAGGTATTTTCTACAATTCTGTACTGGAGTAGCCACTCTCATGCTATAGCAAATAAGAAATATATTTCCCTGCATAAATTTCAGCCTAATCTTGTTATTTTCATTCAAAATGGGTGAGTCCCCCCACCTCTTTGAAGCCTATGAGAGAAATGATCTGATGACAGTTAAATCTAGAAACCTCATGGTGGAAGATTTTCAAGGGAGGAAGTTTTTCCTTCCATCTTTCTCTCTGCTCTCTGACATCTCACAGAAGTGCCTTATCTCACCCCTAAGATCTGTCCTTTTCTCTAAGTTTCTTTTTATTTGAAGCAGTTGGTGACATTTCAAGTGTACAAGAGAGCAAAACACAAGATGTTTGAGAATTGTATTCTATCCTTCTCCTGGTCAGCTGTGTATTGATCACTACAGTGCTTTTCTGTGCATTTAGTTATCCTCTCTTACTACAGACCTATAACTATGACCTCTCTTCCCACCATCCTCATCCTCTCTCATACTACAGTACCAATTCCTTCTGCTGATTATTGGAGCTAAGGAGTGGACATCTTTCTTCACCCTCTTGCTTTCTCATTTATCTCCTCTGTCCCTAAGACCTGTGGTCCTTTTTAAATAAAAAATACCACATTTCTTGTATTCTTCAGTTATTCAAATTCTAATCATCTGTTTCTTCTTGAATGCAACATACAAACTTTACAGATCAACTTTGAGAAGAAACAAACAATGAGCCTGTTGTACAGGGTTTTGTCCTGGGAAACAAGATATTTATATTACCTTTTTCCTTAAAGAAATAACAGACATGAATATGAATTATTTTGGAGAAAGTAATAAAAGTCTGTTTAAGGCAGTTCCTCTCTCTGCCTCAAAAGGAAGCATCTCTCTCATTCCTTCCCAAGAGGAAGCCCTAAACTCTACCTGTTGCATTTTGTGGTAGCCACACAATGATACGGATATAGAGAAAACCCCAAGACAGTAACTCTCTGAACATTCTTGGAATATATCCTTACCTTTCTTCCATTTTCAGGTCTAGAGGTGGAGAGCTGACCAAGGTTGAAGAAGGCCCTTTCACAGACTGGTTCTAGATTCTGCTTCCTTGTTCTGAAATTGGGATTTGCCTTTAGGAGCTGAGTAAATGTTTTAGCCCTGGGTGAGGCTTATAAAAATGTTGAGCAGACCTTGTGACTTCCAGTATGTATATGGGGAACAAGTTACACACTGGAAACTTTGAGTCCAGATTCCCACTAAGATGTTTCTTGGCATCTCACCCATTTCCTCTCTCTTATCATCCTCTCCCATCCAATCCTTTTAGGTCCACCTGTGTCCAAATAATTAATTACTCTTCCCTCTTTTATGGACCAACTCCCATAATAGGTTAAAACATCAAGTAGTATCACCTTGAGTTGTGTGAGTGCATAACTGAATAATAATCATATCATGCCTCAAATATCAGCCTCTACCATCCTATCCTAACTGATCTACCTACCTGTAAATATTTTTGTTCTTTCCATTAAGGGCCAATCCCCACCACAACTAGCAACATCAAAAGTATATGACGAGGTTTGCGACTATAACTGAAGCATAAGCAGACCATGTGGACTTGCAGGGTTCTGCATGGTGATGCTGTGTTACTCTTGGTACTTTTTCCACAGCAGTGATGCATTCAGTGTGGTTTTTTTCAGGCACATTCAAGCTGACAGTCCTTCTGAATCCTCTGCAGGTATCCTAAGTTCCAATTCTCTTCCATCTTCACACTTTCATTACTAGTGAACCAGCCTGCCTCTGTCTTAATCTTCAAGGTCAACAGATAGTAAAGACAAACTAGGTTCAGTCGTGTTTATGATTAAACCTCTGCTTTTCAAAGACTGTATTATGCCTCATCTGAAACCATAAGTAGAAATAGTTCTGTACTGCCTGTTCCAGGAGTGACAATCATGTCTTTGTTTCAAAAAGTGGTTAATAACCATCTTGCAACTTTGTTTCAAAAAGTCACATGACTACCTATGATTGCCTTGTTATGACTACCTATTGTGATTACCTTGTTTTGACCACATGCTATGTTCTGATCCTGTAATCCTGCCTATTCCCCCTATTTGGAAACCCCCTACCCATGCGGTGTATAAAAGCCTGACTTCCTCACATCCAATACTGAATTCTTAAGCCCCATCTTAGGGGGCAGCAGCTCATGTACATGAATCAAATTCTTGCTTTAATGAATTGCTTTCTTTAATTATTTTGGCCATAATGATTTGGGTCAGTGGTCTTTCTTCTCCCATCTTTGAGATTAACACTAGCACCTCTGAACAGAAAAGTTATTTTTCTTTTATTTCATCAGTAAAAAGAAATGTGTTGCCCCACCTGTCTCATGAAATGCAGATTTCAGCATGTGTACCAGTTCATATAACCTACTTCATAAATTTGTTAATCTTTATGTTCTTAGAGTGTAAATGCTCTGAATTTTTATGTATTTTTTCTATGAATTAACTTTATATTATTCTAATCACAGGCACCTTTGGTTCATTCCAAGTTTTTTTGAAATGTTATTTTATTTGGAACACAAGAGGGACAAGTACATTGGAGGCCATGGGAAGAATGTTGTTCTTTGGATGTGGCTTAACTGTGTCCACCATGTAGTGGACACTTGTTCAGCAAGGATGATAGCTTTAAAAGGGTCTGTGGGGCCTTTAAGGGGTGAATCCTAAGGGCTGGTCCTTAGGGGACTGGGTCCTGGGTTCACATGTGACCTATAGTGGTATTTGAGAGTTTTCATAAAAGGAGCATGCCTGGCCTTACTTGGGTCTCATTGCTTCCTGATTGGAGACAGGATCTTTCCTCTGCATATGCTCTATCATCTAACCTTGGCCCTGTCCAGAACCCAGTAACACATGTGATGTTCAAAATGATGCAGTCTCAGTGGGGTGTGCAGTATAGGTTATTTTATTTCACCAACATCAAGTACCCTTTCTGTTAATGTATTA
Source organism: Peromyscus eremicus (assembly GCF_949786415.1). Lineage (NCBI taxonomy): Eukaryota > Metazoa > Chordata > Mammalia > Rodentia > Cricetidae > Peromyscus > Peromyscus eremicus. The sequence goes on from NC_081416.1 coordinate 147,658,897, forward strand.
TATTAGCGTGGGGGTTCACATGACTACAGGGTAGGTAGAGGGTATACCAATACATTATCTATTACTTTCCAATTTTGTTTTACTCTATAATTAATTTAGATTAAAATGTTACAGAACAACTGAAAAGGTAGTGTGTGTGATTGAATACCTACATGTATGTCACCATCATTATGAGTAAAGTTACTTGAGTGGTAGAGGAGGTGGTTTACTAGACCTATTACCAAAAAGAAAATATAAACATTCAAATACTCTACTACAATTAAGCAAAATTTAGAAATTTGTCATATTTTCTTCTACTAGTTCTTTGAAAAAGATAAAATTTAGAAAGAGTTATTGGGTCTCACTTGCATTTCTACTTCCATGGCCCACTTCAGAATTTCTAAACTTGGTAGGAATTATTCTCTTACACATGCAACAAGATACTAAAAGAAAAATTCCTTATGAACATTGAGATTATGTACAGCTGAATTCTCCACTGGTAAGAAACTCTGCTATAATGTGAAAACATGCACTATAAACTAGCACAATGATGTATTAATGCTAAATAATAACCAGGTGCAAGTGACACACGGAATTAAAATCTGAGCTGTCTTATAATAGCTTAATCTATCCTCTACATCACACATCTAAAAATTTTGTAGTTCATTTTTATCTGAAGAATAAGGTTTTTAACTCATGTGAATATGGAAGCTCATCCATGTTTTAAATTTTGCTATATACATAAACACAAACACAGAAATCAAGATATACCAGTCCTAGGCATACCCCAAGACTCTGTATCCTACTTCAGAGAGAGTTGCTCATTGATTGATGTATACTATTGGTTTATTCGCAATAGCAGTAAATAGAACAGGCCTAGATATCAATCAAGTGATGAATGAATGATGAAAATGTTGTTCATATACATATAGTATATTATTCATCTATAAAGAAATATGAAAAATTTAGTTAATGGATGGAGTTGCAAATGATACTTCTAAAGGAGATAACCCCAACACAGAATGTCAATTGTCACATTTTCCATTGTGTATGTAGATAACATATTTGATTCTTCAGATATTTGTGTTTAAATTGGAATATCCATATAAGTCAGGAAACTGGTGAGGGGCTGTGCAGGTAGTAGGGCAGGAGAATTCAAGAGCAGGTTTTATGAAGGGGAAGGGGAATAATGGGACAGAAAGGTTGAATGAAATAGGGGATGAGAGGGCAGGGAAGAGATGGGGAACTGAGAAGGGTACCTAACATCAAACACCTTTGGAAAAGGCACGTGGAAACCCACTATCACAGTCACATCCATATATGTATATATACATATTTGTAAATAGAGTTACTCTACAATGGAGGAGACAATATAAGCTGTGTAAAATGATGCCCAGTGCTAGTTATAGGTTACTCTCTTTTAGGTTGTTGGTCAGTGGGGTTCTATAGGCTCCCAAACCTCAAACACTGCAGGTTATTGCCAATGCCCTTGATCACTCTCTAGAACTTGATGCTAAGACCCTGTTGATGAAGTCACCACATACTTGAGTCACAGAGCATGGAGAAATCAAGGTGGTTTATTCTGGCTTAAAGTGTGAAGATCTATCCCACCATGGTGAGGAGGCATGGCAGCAGGAGTTTGAGGCTAGCTGGTCACATTGAATTGGTAGTTTAGAAGCAGAGTGTGAACAAGAGGAGAGGCACCTTTTGCAGTGATCCAATTCTGCCAGCAAGGTTCCACCTTCTGAAGGTGCTACACCCTTCCCATCTGCCATTCTTCCTGGGACCAAGTGTTCAAATGCAGAACCTGTGGGACACTTCACATTGAAACTGCCACACTCCATCACAACAGCTTGATGAATGAGCATCTCTCAGAAAAGTTTCCCCTCGCAATCCAGCCTGGAGTATGGAGGTACATTTGACATCAGTCCCCTTCCAAGCTTCAGTTCCCCCCAGGAGGTTATATGACTCAATTTTAAGATTTGAGTTTTCTCCTAGAGACCTCAGTCTTCTTTTTTGTTTGTTGCTTTAGAACATGATATTTGTCTTCTAAATCTTGCTTAAATTTCTGTCCTCACTCCTTTTGAAGATGGAATCTCACCTAGAAGCATAAACTAAGTAAATCTTTTCTTTCCCGAAGTTGCCTTTGGTCAGAATGCCTTTGTCACATGAACAGAAAAGAATCTTGAACATCTAGGAATGAAAGAATTCTGAGGAAGCTGCAAACAGTGGACCCCAGGTGATGGGGTTTCTGAGGGGAGCAAAGACTCTCTAGTACTGGGCTAGAGAACCTTCCTGCAGTATTTTCTTCAACATTTTGGCATCATTCTGTCCTTGTCCTTTGAGCTTTAATGAAGTTGAATTTAAAGCTAATGGACTAATTTCTGTGATGAAGAAAAATGTGTTAAACAAGTTAAATCATTGGAAAGGAACAGTCAAGAAGGGTTTTGGGCACACAATGTAGCTAATGTAGAAGCTGTACATGTCAGAGAGATTAGGATCACTAAGCAGAAATCTGGGGTTCATCACTGGGAAAACATGACAGTGTTTCTTTGGTATCTGCATACAGATGCTGTTAACAGCTGTGGGCCTAGAAGTTGAGGCTTCATCTCAAACTGGCATCAGAACTTGCCTGCACTGGTTTTGAAATTATGAAAGACAAAATATACAGGGGGACATAAATGGCAGCTGAGGTCAGACATTGGGTGGTAGAGTTGGCCCCTGACAGGACTACCAGGGAGGTCACTGTGTGACATTGTGAAGGTAACGTTTAAGTTGTCATGAAAATTCCAGGATAGTGGAGTTGCCAGGACCATTGGATATCAGTCAAGAAGGGTTTTGGGCACACAATGGAGCTGGTTGAGGAAGCTATGTGTGTTCCCAGCAGCAGGTTTGGAGGAATGAGGCTCCCCAAGCCTTTTGGGGCCTGATGATTATGAACTTCAGAAGCTGCATTTTGAACTGAAAGACACAATGTTTATCCTGATGGGTTTTGTTTGTTCTTTGATCTTATCAGTTTCAGAGCTCATAATTAGTAAATGTTAGACTGTGATTTGTGTTGTACCTGCTAATTCCTGGTTTGAGAATGAAGCACTGAAAGCTTCTTGTGTTGCCAGATCATCATGAGCCTATGGATTTAAGAGGTGGAAAGGTTTGTATTAGAAGTGATTTGTTTGGATGTTAAGTTGACAAGAGGTGGAGTCATAGATTTTTTAAAGGAGACCTGGGATTCTTGGCAATGAGAAACATGGTTGAATTCCTGCAGGAATCTCCCAACAGGTAATATTTAAAGCTGAAGTGGAGACCCAAGATGTTGAAGAGGACAGGTGTGTTGGATGTCTGAAGAGGAAAGATGCAGGGCATTAATGAAATGAGCCATAGAGAAAAGCCATGTGGCTACAAGAGCCAAGCACTAGAGGTAGCAATTTCTGAGCTTATTGGAGTTAATGTCATGATATCATGTGACATGGGTGCCAGACAGAGATCTACAGAATTTAATGTTTTTTTTCCTGTGGTTTAGTTTTGCTTTGGTGTGATATTTTCTTGTTCTCCCCTTAAAGAATGGTAGTTCTTTCTCTTCCACCGTAGCTCAGTAGAAAGTCTGTTGTATTTTATTATTCATGGAGGTTCACAGACATTGATCTCAGAGGAGACTTTGAACTTGGACTTTTGAACAATGTTGGAACCATTAAGACTTGAGGAACTCTTAAAGATGGGCTACATGAATTTTACATTATGAATGTGCATGACCCTTTGGGTTCAAAGTCAGTGTCTTTGTTAAGGTTTCTATTGCTGTGAAAAGACACCATGACCACAACAACTCCTATAAAGACCACACTTAATTGGTGTGACTCAGTTACAGTTTTGGAGGTTCAGTCCATTAACATCATGGAGATGAGAATGGCAGCATGTAGGCAGACATGGTGCTAGAGCTGTGAGTCATACATCTTGCAGGCAACAGGAAATGATTGAGAAATTGGATAGTATCTTGAGCACAGGAAAACTTAAAGTCTGCCCCACAGTGACACACTTCCTCCAACAGGGCAACACCCATGCAAACAAAGCCAAACTTCCTAATAGTGCCATTTCCTATGAGATTATGGGGGCCAGTTACTGTCAAACCTACCACTTTCCACTCCCTGGGCCCCATAAGCTTGTAACAATATCATAATGCAAAATTCATTTAGTCCAACTTCAAAAGTCCCCATAGTTTATCACACCATCAACAATGTTTTAAAGTCCAAAGTTCAAAGTCTCTTCTGAGATTCATGTAATATCTTAATTATAATCACCTTTAAAATCAAAATTAAAATGCAGACCACATAATTCCTACATACAGTGGGACAGGATGTACATTATCATTTCAAAATTCCTGGAAGACATCATAGTGAGGAAATACTGGACGAAAGCAAGACTGAACACCAGCAAGGCAAACTCCAAATTCTGCACCTCTATGTCTGATACCAAAACGCTCTTCAGATCTCCAGCTCCATTCATCTTTATTGACTACAACACACTTCTACTCTTGGGCTGATTCCACTCTCTGTTTTCAGTTCTCCTTAGCAGGTATTCCACAACTCTGGCATCTCTAAAATCTTGGGATTTTCATGGCTATTCAGGATTCAACTTCACAGCTTCACAAGATGGCTTCCCTATTAGGCCTCCATTCAGGGACACCCCTGGCACATGCCTAGCCTCAGTGGCTTTTCTTAAGAATGGAGGCAAATTCCATAACCTGTTTCTTCTGTCCTTAACTCTAAAGACAGAACCATGTTGCCAAAGCTGACATGTTCTACTGCAAGCTGGGGCTGGAACATGCCCCCCTTGTTCAATTGCATCTTTACCAGCTTTTTGTCCTTCTCTGCCTGAGCTGGGCTGTCCTGAAACTTGCTCTGCAGACCATGATGGCCTCAAATTCAGAGATCTGCCAGACTCTGCTTTCCAGTGATGTCATTAAAGGCATGTGCCACTACACCTGGCTCTAAACTTTTCTTTAATTCACAAGTTGGAAACTTAGCTGGGTTGTATCTTGCCTTAAGGTCACCCCTCCTTTTGTTCCATTTCTTCATCTGTTTATATCCTTGAACACAGGACTCAGTTCCATTCCACTTTTTGGTGTTCCTTTTCTCCTTACATTTTACACTTTGTAATTTATCCTGCTAGGCATTCTCTTTTTCACTATAAATTTTTGCTAGAGTTAGCACTAATAATCACACTACAGAGTTTATATTAGGCTGTTTTGAGATTTCCTCTGACAATAGAATTAATGCAAACCTCTCTACTTTAGCCTCAGGCAGGCTCTTTGGACAAGACCAAAAGACACTCACTTTCTTTACAGAATATCACAATGATCTCTAGACAACATACTAAAATTTTTCTCCTCTGAAACATCTTGATTGAGTTCCCAATAGTTCAAATAACTCTTAGCACCACTGTGTTGCATGCTCCTACTAGTATGGCCCATTAAGCAGTGCTGAATGCATTCACTCTTTTTCTAACCCAAAGTCCAAATCCTTCAAACAAACACATGGTCAGATCTATCACAGCAGTACCCAAGTCCCTGGTACCAATCTCTGTCTTACTTAGTGTTTCTATTGCTGTGAAAACACACCACGATCTTGGCAAATTCTTATAAAGAAAGCATTTAATTGGGGTGGCTCAGAGTTGGTATTCAAATCTACTAGGACACCCTCCAAATTATGGGATTAGTACATATCTCTTAAGTAATCTTAAATGTAAATTGTTTTAACTCTACTTGATTGGATGGCAAAGCATCCTCCAGTTGTTCACTGTCTGAAAGCAACACATTTCTACTGACAAAAACATGTATAGAATGAAAACAAAAGGAGGAAAATATTATTCTCAATGAATGGAATATGAAAGAACGGGGCTGTCTGTACTTCTATTTGGCACAATAAACTTAAAAATACAAGTAATAATGATGCATACTACTAAATGGATAATTCATCAAGAACTAATATCTGGATGTATGTGTGTGTGTGTGTGTGTGTGTACATGCCAGTAAACTCAACTATACAATGGCTTAACTCTTATTTTGGTTCTGTTTCTTATTTAATAAGACCATTTAGAATTTCATCTACATTTCTTTGTTTTGTTTTATTTTACTGAAACAAGGTATCACTGTGTAGCTCTGATGGCTTGACACTCACTATGTAGGCCATGCTGGCAGCCTTGAATTCATGGAGATCTATCTATCTTTGCTTCTAGTCTGTTGGGATTATTTTCAAGTGCTATTACACCTGATTCCAAGTCTAATTAATGCATCATTCAAAACATAAATTGACAAACAAGCATCAGAGATAAATCACTTTAGCTAAAAGAAACTTAAAATACAAGTGCCTAGTACTTCACCAACAACTCTGGAGGACATATCCTACTCAACAATACACAAAGTTTTCTCTAAAATATGTCAGCAGAAAGGACAGTCTTTATAAAGACCAACAAATTGAAATGCTTCCTGTATATTAACATCAAATACAATTAGAAATGAACAACAAAAGAAACAACAGAAAACATGCAAAGACATAAAGATTGTATGACCAATGAATTATAAAAATAAGACACCAAATAAGAAGAGAAACTGTTTGAAGAAAGAGATCAGCAGAAGCAGGTGGATGACAGAGAGTAATAGAGGGTGAATGTGATCACATGAATTGTTTACACATGAAACTGAAAATAAAGTAATAGCAGCAATGATAAGGATTTAAAAACTGATAAAATTATATATAATAAATTGTTTTTTAAGAATTCAATGATCCTTCAATATACAAAAACATAAATCATAAATAAATATAACACAACATGTAAATAAAATGAAGAAAGAAACCCATTTGATAATTTCAAAAGATGCAAAAATGACATTGGCAAATTGAATGTCTCCTCAGAATAAAAACTCTGAAGAAACTTGGAATAGGAACATAATACCCTATGATGGTAAAGGCGATATATACACCCAGCAGCTTTCTGAATGATATCAACTCTTAATATTTGAAATAAGACAAACACATTTCCTCATAACTCTTTTATTTATCATTGTGCATGAAATGTTAGTAAAAATAATAAATCAAAAGAAAAAGAACCATTCACGGTTTCTCTTTTTTAATATAATAAAATTACATATTTAAAAAAATATAGAAACATCTCAAAGAGTATCAGAAATTCAAATAGGCACAATTTTACAACCTTATGTTTAGTTTGTGTTAGGTCTTGGTATTTTCTTTTTTAGGAATGAATGTATGTATGAAGATTTATAGTGTTAGATGATTTGGGTGATATACAAAATAAAAATGCAAATGAAACAGAAGACATAAGAACAGGCACAGACCAAGTGATGGAGAAATGCTCAATATTCTTAAATGTCTTTCGTGGACAGCTTGGAGTATATTCAATTAACAATAATTGATATTTGTTGGCAGGACATTGAAATAAAGACCAAACACAACTTTGTTGAGCAGCAGGAAGCACTTAGGTGCACAGCATGACAATGGGATGTTCATCTGAGATGATTGCTCAGCAGAGGAAGGAGGTCATCATCCTTCTAAGTGAGTGCTTTTCTCTGATTGCACTCCCATCATAGGTAGGAACACCAAGCCTTATGAATTTGCATTCTAAGGCTTTCTGACTAAACAACAAATTTATCATTGGTCTACTCATCACCTTCATGGCCACACTGAAGTTAAACGTTTGTTTTCTTGATTTCAGAGGTCTTTGTTGTTTTGTGTTTTTGTTTTTTGAGAAAGAACTTAAGGGTGGATAGGGAACAGGAGAGGATCTGCAAGGACTTAGGTGGAGGGAAAGAATATAATCAACTGTATTTAAATTTAATAATTGTTTTAAATAAAAAATATTAAGAAGGAAGTGACAAGTTATTTTGTATTATTTGTGATGTTCTGTAATATTCTTTCATGCTCTACAGTATATTTATATTTTTATTGTTAATGATGTATGTAGGTATAACCCATTGTTTTAATGGCTTTGTGTTTTTTATTGAATGAATATCCTCAAACTTATGTATCTTTTTTTTATTCCTGTATAATTAGGCATATTCAACTTTCCATAATTATTTACATTATAGTAACAAACACTATTTTCTTTGTGTGTGTGAGTGTAGTGAACTTTACTGATGATATTAAAGAAAGAAGGGATCTCTAAGCCCCTTTCTTTTTTCTGGAATTTTGAGATGGAAACTATGAGGGACAAGTGCAGTGTTGAGGGCTGAGTTGGTACAGGGACTTATTCCTAATCCAGGACTTCTCTGGTTCGTTAGTTCTTGCTGTGGCAGGTGATCCTTGGAGGCCATGAGGTCCACTGCCCTGCTGCTGTAGCTGTATTCATTATCATACCAAGAAATGATCTTTACATAGTTGACATTGAGAGCACTACCAGCCCCAGTATCAAAGATGGAAGAGTCAGTATCACTGTTAAAGTTGCAGGCAAAAACCTGGTCCTCATTATAGCCTGGGATGTCCTTTAGTGGGTTCTTGGTTGCCTGCTTCATCATCTTCTGGATGGCAGTCATGGCATTGACTGTTGTCATGAGTTCTTCCACAATACCAAAGTTGTCATGGATGACCTTGGCCAGAGCGGCAAGGCACTTGGTGGTACAGAAAGAGTTGCTAACAATCTTGATTGAATTTTCATACTTCTCATGGTCCACACCCATCACAACCATGAGGGCATCAGCAGAAAGGGCAGAGATGATGATCCTATCTGCAACATCTTTCAAGTGGGTTCCAGCCCTCTCTACTGTTGAAGAAACCAGCAGCCTTCACAACATACTGGGCATCAGCATCATCCCTTTTGATATTGGCAGAATCTTGCTCCTAAAACAATGTGACAGCCTTCCCATTGATGACAATCTTCCCATTCTCAGCCTTGACTGTGTGTATATGAGAGTTTACAAAGCTATATACAAATATTTTCAACTCTCCTAAGTTTCACAGAACTGACTAGCTAGAAAAGTAATTACTACAACTATCACAGTAACACTAGCTACTTACAGTATCACCTGTATATTTTGAGGTGGCATTATTTTCTTATGTCTGTGTTGACAAATATTTTTCATTTAATTTTTCTTAAGCTGGTGAGAATGAAATAGTATCTGCAATATATACTTTTTATTTAAACAATAACAATAAAAGAAATATACTCTCTGAATTACATCTCCAGATACCACCATATCCTAACCTCACCATCTAATAACTTTTATCATTAATATCTCTAAATATGACCTTATTATTTTTTAACTTGTCCATATGAAATGGGTCTTAAGACTTTTGGGAGGAAAGGCAGAATGCCATACATGAAACACATTCTTGTTCCTCACTTTCTTTCATGAACTCTTCTCTTTATGTTCTTATATTATAAATTCTGACATCACATATTCAGTCTCATTTTCTATGATTTTCCTCTTTGTTCTTAAAGCTACAATTATTTTATGCAACTTATAATTTTTTAAACTGTGATTTCTTTTAAAAATTGACAAGGGTATCATCTTTAGGGGTTTGTAGGTAGAATGCCATGATTTGGATGTAGATGAACTCTCTCCTCCCGCAGGGTTCATGTGACTGATGTGTTCTCCTCAGGGTCGTGGCTTTGGAAAATTTTGATGGACTTGTAACAGGTAAAGCTTAGAGGATGGTCCTAAGTATATTGGGGATATAGTCTCAGATGTCCAGTTGGAGAGATGACTCAGTGTTGAAAGTGTGTACTGTTCTTGCACCGGACCTTGGATCATTTCCAAGTGTGTAAAGCAATTAACAACAACCTGTAACTCCACCTTGAGGGTAATCTAATGCCCTCTTCTCTCCTCTGAAGGTGCCTTCACTCACTTACACAACCCCCCAAAATTTTAGTTAATCTTTTTAAAAAGAAGTTATACAGATGTAAAATATGTATAGGAAAGTATTCATGATATCCATTAAAAGTGAAAATTAAAAACAAAGAGATGCCTGAATATAGGATATATATGGAATATTATATAGACTGTAAAAACACTGATCCACTAGAATATAATAAACGGCGATGGCACTAACATCTGCTGACATGGAGCATCAGGAATGCTCATATGCGGTGGATGAAATAAAAAAGTACTCAGAAACATATAAAGCCAGGTAAAAATTCCTAAAAACACAAAAAGAGGCTTATCATAAAATACCAGAGCCAAACAACTGAGAATTCATCAAATTAATAAAAAAAATCCACCCAACATACAACTTTAAGAAACATCCGAGCTGAAGCTCGTGACAGAGCACTTACCAAGCATGTGGAAGGCTCCAGGATCAATCAGTAGCACCTAAGAAGCAATATAAACAAAAGTTTGCAATATTGATTCTCTTTGCCAGATCTAGAAGTGTACAAAATATTCTTTGTAGGTAAGTGAATGAGGAAAGAGTGGCCCATCCATATAAAGTGAATCATTAATCATCATTAATAATAAATGCCCCCCTATGAGAAGACATGGAAGAAGCCTAAATGAAACCGAATGAAGTTAGTCTAATAGAGCCACATGCTGGATCAAAGCAATAAAACAACTTATTGGAAGACATGACTCAACAATGACATAAGGTAGTGATTACCAGGAGCAATGGCAGGAAATGAGAGAATACAAGCTGTTTAGAGCACCAACACTCCTCTGCAAGAGATTATAAAGACAAGTTAATGTTGTTCTGCTTTTGTCAAAATCCACTGAACTGTGTTCCAGACAAGCAGACTCCATGGCTGCTTGCCAGGGACTGCCACCTGTCCACTGCCTCCCTCCATCACCGTGAGACTCCAGTGATACTAACCAGTTCCCGCCAGAGAACTGTCTCTAACCACTGTCCGGCCACCACAAGTGGCAGGAGGTCCAGACCCCTCGGTCCTTGTGGGACTTACCCTAGTCATGCCAGTACTAGGATGGGGCTTTTCATTTGTGCTATCAAGTCTTGAGAACCAGGACAAGCCCACACTCCACAGGAAGTTTGTTCCAAACTTCTTGACCAAGATACTGCAGTCACCATACTGTAGCTGACAAACAGAATATCTGGGGCAGAGGTTATAGCATTAAATATCAACAGACAGAGGACATCCACATTTTAACCCTGCTATGAATTAGCTCCTATCTTAAAGCTATAGACATCTCTACTGAAAGAAGGAAGGCAAATAGAACAAAAAGGAAAAATTAAAAATCTCATCCAACAAACTAACTGCTTGTCTGAAAATCTCAAATACAGAAATAAGAACATTTTGAAATAAAAACAAAATACAGGCCTTGAACTCAAAGAGATTCATCTGCCTCTGACTCCTGAGTTATGGAATTGAAGGCATGTGCCACCAGGCTTAGCAGAATATAGATTTTTAAAGAATGTTGTTATCATCTTCTGGATTTCCTCAGTGTCTGTTATAACATCTCTGTTTTCATTTCTAATTTTATTAATCTGGATATTCTTTTTCTGTCTTGTGTTTAATTTATGTAAGTGTTTGTCAATCACACAAATTTTCTCACCCAACCAACTCTTTTTCAATGATTATTAGTATTGTTTTTATCTTTTGTTGTTGTTTGGTTCTATTTTATTTATTTCAGACATGGTTTTGATTGTTTCTTCCCACCTACTCTTTAGGCATATTACCCATTCTTCTTTTTCTGGAGCTTTCAGGTTTATAGCTAAGTATGAGATTGTTTAAGGTTTTTTTTATGTTGGCATTTAGTGCTATGAAGTTGTCTTTAAAAAAACTTCTTAATGATTCTTTGTGGATTTTATACCTTGTATCCTGATCCCACTCATCTCCCTGTCCCCTTGCCTCTGTCTTTGCGATCTTACTCCCACAGCACCCCCCTCCAATTTAAAGTATTGCCAAGAAACAAACCAAAACCAAAATATCCCAAGCAACCAAACAACCACAAAAGAAAAAAATTCTCAGTGTGAAAGCTGTAGTGTGACCCAGTGAGTCACGCAGTCTACCTTTAGACCATACATCTTTGCTTGCAAGTGTTCATTGCAATGGATCATTGATCTGGCTCCAGGCCTCTCACTTCTGCTACGCTGTTGATACTGGGGATTCACTGGGGCTCCTTCTGGATATCCTATTGTTGTCTTGTGTCACAGAGACCCTACAGCTTTGGATCAGCAGGTCTGGCCCCTTCACACGCTCCAGCAATTTATAGATTGGGTGGATGTTGGAGTAAGCTAACTCATAGCACTGGTTCTGGGCCTGGGTGGTAGCTGGGTTGGTCAGCTCATCAGCTTTCCCTCATCAACATCCAGCACTGCCCCAGCTAGCTCACCCAAAGCATCAGGCAACATAAAAAAGGGCCATTTCTCCTGTTCTCATGCCCTTGGGCTGGCTTACCCACACTCACATCAACAGGACCAGCTCTACTGTTTCTTCCAGGCATGATGTATGGCCCACTCTCCTGATTAGAACTGCCTACATTTTGTCCCATAGGTTAAGGTATGCTGTATTTTCATTCAGTTAGTAAAAGTTTTTAATTTTCTTTTTGATTTCTGTCTTGACCCAGTTTTAAGTAAGTAGTGAGTATTTCAGTTTCCATAAGTTTGCTGCTTCTATTGTTGTTGATATCCAGCTTTAATTCATGGATTTCAAATTAGAATTTAGTGTATTATTTTAGTTTTCTTTTATATGTTGACACTTGCTTTGTGTTAATATATGGTCAAATTAGCAGAAAGTTCCATGGGCTGTTGAGAAGAGAGCATATTTGTCTTAGTTACTCTTAAATTGTTATGACAAAACACCATGACTGAGACAAGTTGCCATGGACTGGGTCTCAGTAGGGCCACCAGACTGAAGGAGAACGGGATGAAGGTGCTCAGGATAATTGGGATTCGGCGATGACAGACAGACACAGACACCAGAGTATGCTGTGAAACTACTGCAATTTTACTGAACATCAGGCTGAGATTTTGTGCAATCTTAAAAAGGAACTAAGCCCAAGGGCAAAAGGAAAACAATAGACGCAATCTTTTGTGGTCATACAATGTGGTTTTCAGAATGATTAATCCTTTCAGACAGAGACATGCTGTGGCCTGAACCCTAAGAGCCAAATCATGCACTCAATAACTAGTAATACATTTCTAGTAATTCATTAAAGACAGTTACAAAGTCCTCGCCAAGAGCCTTAGCCCACCTCTTGAGCACAGGTGCTATACCCCTCAATATAGTTGAGCTTGTCTATCATATGTACACTATACCTTTCTGCTTCTAACCAGCCTTTCCATAAAAGGCAACTGATTCCACAACATTCTTTTCCCCCATGATTTACCCAGCCGATTCCCTTCATAGTCATAAGCCCCTGTAAAAGGGGGTGGATCTAAGTAATTTCTACTTCTGGGATTCCAAATAGGGGGTGTCCACCATTTCCCATTAATACAGTATTGAATGTACTTTCCAACCATTCTTGTGGGAGTTGCCAGTTTCCTAAGTTCTCTTTCTTGTGAGTTTGCATGAGCTGAGTGAGGGTTACCTAACAATCTTTTTACTTTTACATTTTCTTCCTTAGAATCTGTGGGAACCTGAATCATTAGCTCTTTCTGTTCTAATCCATCCATGAGTGCCCCCACTGAAGTAGGGTTTTTTTGTGCTCTCTGCTCAAGGGCTTGAATCACTGTGGGCGGTGCCAGTGTAACAGTTGAGGAGTTATCAGGTACGTCAAGTGAGCGTCTACGGGAGTCCAGGCACAGGGAGGTTGTTATTGTCAGGAAAGAAGAAAGAAGCAGGAGTCTTGCCAACCATCCCCGGAAGGCTGGTCTTTAGGGAACAATGTATCCAGGAACCATTGCTCAGGCTGATTGCCAGGGGACCGCCGGGGGCCTCGAGAGACACGTGCCCCCCTTCCTTGTGAGACCACCAGATCGGCATTTGTCACACGGGCGACACCGTCGCAGGTGTGGCAGAACACAGAGTCAAATATAGGGGTGAAAACCTTAGAGATCAGAAAAATAGTGAGAGCCACCAACTATCTTACCTCACCAGCTCTGTAGCCTCCAAAAGTGAGCTACTTCCTGTCTACCCAAGCCTTTATTGTCTTGCTGTTCTGCTCTTTCATTGGCTCTTAGCCCACTACCTTACTTCCTTGTCATTGCCTGTTTGTACAGACCTCCAGGTCTCTATGGTTAGTACTGGGATTAAAGGCATGTGTCAACAAGCTTGGCTGTTCCCTAGTGTGTCCTTGAACACACAGAGACCCTGCCTTACACATGATCAGATTAAGGGCTTGTGCTACCACTGCCTGACTTTTGTGTTAATGGCTTGCTATTTCCTCTGATCTCCAGGCAAACTTCATTTATTAACATATAGATAAAATATCACTACATTTCAGCACAAATAAAATATCACCACATTTCCCCATTTTTCTCTACTAAAATAAAAAAGTTATAACTAATATAAGAAAAACTACATACAATAAGTACAATAACTATATACAATATATACAAGCAATAAATACATCAACAATGTCTAGTCCATTGCATTTGACAATTTCAGAGAAAATATTACATTATCTATCCTATTTTGTGAATCCAAAATGTACCTAATTCATTTTCTATCCTAACTTGTATACCAACAGAAAACTATCTTACGATATCTTTCAAACTTATACATTTTATACCTCGTTAGTGAGTTTCTTTTTGAATTTCTTAACAAGGAAAACTGTAACTACAACTATCTAATCTTCAACTCTCTCAGAGACCCAAGAAAGAAATAATATTACCTAGTAAAACAGGAAGTGCAAACAAAAGACTTCCAAAAAACTTTGAGTTGACAGAAACAGCCAGCTGCCTGGACAATCACCTGAGGTGTCTCTGAACATTGGGACATCATCTTTAGCCTACTGGGTTAGCATATCTGACAGACTCGTTTGTGAAGTAGGATGTACACAAGGCCTACAGCTCTACCTCATATTTGGTTCAAGTATTCCATGTACCAGATAAACTTGAATTCCACCAGTGTCCTGTCATGATTCAGGATTTTAAATTCTGGAAATTGCTCGTGTTTTTGGAATTCGGCTGCGTATTCTTCTTGGCTTGTGGCTGGCTTCATCTCAGTTTCTTATTCTTCTCCATATCCCATTCTTCTCAGCTTGTGGGTGGTTTCATCTTGGCATTCCATTCTTCTCTGCATCCCATTCTTCTAGGCTTCTGGGTGGATTCATCTCTTTTATTAAATGCCAGTCTACCATTGAGGGGTTAGACTCCATAAGCCTAGTTACTCTTTCAAGAATAACTGTTTCAGCTACTGTTCCACTGCACACCAGAAGCCACATGTCTGTTCAGTTGCCTTAGAAGAAAGGGACACCATACCTTTTCCAGATTGCAAAGCCACTTCAGCAATGGTGCCATATTGTCCTTGCCTCAGAGGATGCCTGTTGCTAAAGCTGCAACCACACTTGTTTTGGTAAGGATAGGTAGTCCTTTGTTTTGTGTTCTGTTTGTCCATTTTGCATAGCATACTGTCAGCAGTCCATGTGGGGGCACTTTGTTGCCCAGTGGCTAACATTTGCCACAATAAAAGTTAACTCCATATGCAGTTTTCTTCAATGCCCATATCTTCTCTGAAGTTGATTGGTGCTGCCAGGAGCCAACATGTCTCATAGTCATAAAAAAAGAAAAAAATTCTAAGTTATTAAAACATTTAAATGTGATTTCTGTAGATCTCTGAAGGGTTTGAAGATGACCTCTCTATCTAAAATATATCTCTGCTTGACCTTGAAAACACACCTAATAGGACTACAAGTTTGAGTGTAATGTCTAATTACTAACTTTCATTTCTTTCTATTCTAATAGTTAGTAATAATAACATTCAAAGATTAGCAAATTGCATTACATTGTTAAATGAACTGTCTAAGTACATACAGCATTTTCTAACAATACCAATCTCGATATATATAATTTGTATACAATATATCAAAATCCAATCCAATATAAAGTATTTGAAAATAGTAGTTGTCTTTCAAAAGTAGATTCAATAATCTACCTTTTTATCTATATCATATCTATATCCTCTCTTTTTTCTTTTCAGAGTAGATTCAATAATCTATCTCTTATCTATATTCTCTTTTTTTCCCAAACAAGAAGCTTAAATCTAATCTCCTTTGTTCAGTTCTTTTCCTGACCATTAACAACAACAACAACAACAACAACTGTAACCAACCCTCCCTAACAAGGACAACTATCTCAAACCTGAAAACCACAGAAAGACCAAAAACCACCCACCACCACTCCACCTCTTTGAAATGTGGGCATTGTGTTCTTAAAATTGCTTCCTGCTATTTGTGGTCAAAGGCATCTTTAGGGGATCCTGAAAAAAAAAATTTTGGGTTAATTGTCAAATTTCATGAGAGGTAGCTATATCATTTGTTGTCCAGTTTCTGCATAATGCCAAAGTTCAGGGCTTATATCAAGTCTTTGTTTGAGTAGTCTATGAAGCGGGATCATCTCAGCTAGCCATCTTGAAATTGTTCTGAGCAGTTTGTAGCCCAAAGCTGATCTTTGGGTGATGTTTGTTAGCTTAGTGGTATTATTATTGTCCACATGGAATCGTTGTTATGGGGCCCTATCATCTTTCTGGAGAATTCAAATTCACTGTTAGGCTTGGTCATGATTCCCTGCAGAAAACTGATAGAGACTCCAACACACAAACATGTATAGGCAGCTAAATGAATCTGTTTTTCTAGAATTAGTTAGTACTCTATATGATCATTAATATCATAACAAGTTTTTAAAAATGTATATTAATCTTATAAATTTTGATGTAAAATTTATACCTTAAGAAAAGTTTGAAGAATCAAAATAGGACTCAAGAATTGAGATTAGTGGCAATAGAATAGTCCCTTAATTTTTCATTTTCTTCTATCGCATATCAGAAGATGGTTCTTTTTTCTGACATGATACATGGATTTTGCATTTTCCTTTAACAATATGCTTGGGTTTAGAGAAGGAGAGAGCCATTATCCAACTCCAAAGCCAGCTTTAATTTTTCGTTGAACTGGGAGTACAAAAAGATCTTTTGTGTTGTGTCTGTAGAGAAGAGCAGAAATAAACATTAGGAAGGCTTATGAAATTTTATATGTGATACACCAATAGGCCAATTTACTCCTTTTCTTGGGACATTTTTTTCTGGATGATTTTTCCTGTTTCATCAGATGTCTCATTTGTCCAGTGTTTTTCAGATTCCTTAGCCTTCATTCTCCTAAAAGACAAAAACAAAAACCCTTCCCCATGCCTAGCCAGTAAAGCCATGGAACATGCAGCAATACATAAATTAATAGTTATGGGCTAATTTAAGAATAAGAGCTAGCTAGCAAAAGGCTTGAGCTATGGCCATGCAGTTATAATTAATACAAGCCTCTGTGTTTTACTTGAGTCTAAGCAGCTGCGGGCAGGGGTGGGACCAGAGAAAACTCCAGTTGCAGGCTTCCAAGAAATATCAACCAAACATGCCATAACAAGATATGGTAAGACTATGCACAAACTCTCATATCAGGGTTGGTAAAGGCAACCCACTAGGAGGAAAAGGATTCCAAAGGCTGACAGAAGAGTCAGAGATACCACCACTCCAAATTTTAGGGTTCAAATAAAAACACCAAGCTCACAGCAGTAACATAATTGCAGAGGACCTAGCTCAGTCCTATGCAGGCTTTGCAATTGCTGCTTCAGTCTCTGTGGGCCCTCATGAGTCCTGCTTAGTTGAATCTGTGAGCCATGTTCTCCTGGTCCTCAACCACTCTGACTCCAACAGTTCTTCCTTACCCTCTTCCATGGGTTTTCCCAAGGAAAGGGACCTGATGAAGAGCTCCACTCTGGGCTCTCTCTGTACCTAATGTTGGGCTGTGTGTTTCTGCATCTACTTCCATCAGCTAATGGAGAAAGCTTCTCTGATGCAGATTAGAATAGACACCAATCTATGAGTATAGCAGAATACCATTAGGACTCATTTTATTGATTTTTTTCTATCCTGGGTTTCTGTGCTGTCTAGCCTCTGTTTCCCAGTCATTCTGACAGTGCCAGTCATGGGCTACTTTTCCTGGTGTAGGAGTCAAGCTAGACCAGTCATTGATTGCCCATTTCCACAAGTTTTGTGTGTCCATTCCCCTTACACATCTTGCAGGGAGGATAGATTGTAGGTTGAAGGTTTTGTGGCTGGTTGGTGTCCCAGTCCCATCAACGGAATTGTCCTGGTTACAGGAGATGGCTAGTTCAGACTCTATAACCTCCATTACTAGGAGGCCTCTCTAGGGTCACCCTTGTAGAATCTGGCAGTTTGTGTTGCACTAAGTTTTCACATTGACCCCCAAATGCACTCCAATTCCAGTCACCTCTTCTCGTACTGTCTCCCTTCATCTCTCCCCCCTCCAACAGACTCCCTCCTCTTCCCATTCTCAACAGCGCCACTCCACCCACAAAATCTATTCTAGTTCCCCTTCCCAGGGAGATCCATATGTCTTCCGTAGAGCTTTTCTTGTTACTTAGCCTTTCTGGATCTATGGGTTGTGTCATGATTATCATTTACTTAACAGTTAATATCCAGTTTTAAGTGAGTACAATACCTTGTTTATCTTTCTTTTCTGGGTTATGGCATTGAGGATGATTTTTGTCTAGTTCCAACCATTTGCATGCAAATTTCATGATGTCATATTTTTAGCTGCTAAGCAATACTCCGTTGTGTAAAGGTACCACATTTCCTTTATCCGTTCTTTAGTTGAGGGACATATAAGTTGTTTCCAGTTCCTGGCTAGTATAAATAAAGCCTCTATGAACATAATTGAGCAAGTGTCTTTATTGTAGGATGGAGAATTTTTGGGCATATACACAAGAGTGTTATAGCAGGGTCTTTTGTTTTGTTTTGTTTTGTTTTGTTTGAGACACGGTTTCTCTGTGTACCTTTGTGCCTTTCCTGGATCTTGCTCTGTAGACCAGGCTGGCCTCGAACTCACAGAGGTTCACCTGCCTCTGTCTCCCAAGTGCTGGGATTAAAAGCATGTGCCACCACTGCCCAGCAATAGCAGGGTCTTAAGGTGGATTAATTTCCAGTTTTCTGAGGAAATTTCATATTGATTTCCATGGTGATTGTACTAGTTTTCACTCCCACCAGCAGTGGAGGAATGTTCCTCTTGCTCCACCTCCACTCCAATATAAGCTGCCACTCGTGTTTTGATCTTAGTCATTCTGACAGGTGTAAGATAAAATCTCAGTGTCCTTTTAATTTTCATTTACCTAATGGCTAAGGATGTTGAACACTTATTTATCTTTTTCTCAGCGTTTGCATTTCCTGTATTGAGAACTCTCTGTTTAGATGTGCACCCCATGTTTAAACTGGATTATTTGGTTTGTTGAGGTCTAGTTTCTTGAGTTCTTTATATATTTTGCATATTAGCTCTCTATCAGATTTGGAGTTGGTGAAAATCTTTTCCCATGCTGTAGGCTTCCATTTTGTCCCTTTGACAGTGTTCTTTGTCCTGCAGAAGCGTTCTGTTTCATGAGATCCCATTTATTAATGGTTCATCTTAGTGCCTGTGCTGGGTGTAATGTTCAGGAAGTTTTCTCCAGTGCCAATGTGTTCAAAGCTATTTCCCACTTACACTTCTATCAGAGTCAATGTATCTGGTTTTATGTTGAGGTTTTTGAGCCATTTGGACTTAGTTTTGTACAGGGTGATAAATAATGGATCTATTTGTATTCTTCTATACACTGACATCCAGTTATGATAGCACCATTTGTTGAAGATGCTTTCTTTTTCCCATTATGTGCTTTTGGCTTTTTTTAAAAATAAAAATTAAGCTGTCCATAGGTATGTGATTTTATGTCTGTGTCTTTGATTCACTTTCACTGATGGATGTGTCTGTTTTAATGTTTATACCACAAGGTTTTTGTTTTTTTTTTTCAGTAGAGCTCTGTAGTACAACTTGAATTAAGGGATGGTGACATCCATGTAAGTTCCTTTATTGTTTAGGATTGTTTTAGCTATCCCGGAGTTTCCCCATATGATAGAGATTATTGACATGTTGAGATCTGTATAGAATTGTTTTGGAATTTTGATGGGGAGTGCATTGATGGTTTAGCACAGAATTTTACCAGACTTTAAAAGAATATCTAATGCTAATACTTCTCAAATTATTTCACAAATTAGAAAGAGAGGAAGCATTGCCAAATTCATTTTATGAGGCCACAGTCACCCTAAAACCTAAACCACACAAAGATTCAACAAAGAAATAAAATTATAGACCAGTTTCTGTTATGAACGTAGATGAAAGAATACTCAATAAAATACTTGCACACTGAATCCTAGAAAACATCAAAAAGTTCATCTACCATGACAAAATAGCCTTCATCCCAGAAATGAGGAATGGTTTTACATATGAAAAGCAATTTAAGCTACATAATAAACAAATTAAAAACAAAACAAAGAAACAAAAATGATCATCTCATAAGAGCAGGAAAAGTCTTTAACAAAATTCAACATCCTTTCAAAATAATAGTCTTGGAGAGAGTAGGGACACAAAGAATATACTGCAACATAATAAGGGCAATTCACAACAAGCCTTTAGCCAACATCAAACTAAATGGAGAGAACCTCAAAGTATTCCACTAAAATCAAGAAGAAGGGAAGGCTGTCCATTCTTTTTATATCTATCCAATATAGTATTTGAAGTTCTAGTTAGAGCAATAAGACAACTGAAGGAGATTAAGAGGATACTAATTGGAAAGGAAGAAGTCAAAATTTTGGGATTACATTGAATGTGTAGATTGCTTTTGGTAAGATTGCCTATTTTACTATTTTTAATTCTACCTATCCATGAGCATGGGAGATCTTTCCATTTTCTGACATCTTCTTCAATTTCTTTCTTCAGAGACTTAAAATTCTTATCATACCGGTCTTTCACTTGCTTAGTTAGAGTTACCCCAAGCTATTTTATATTATTTGTGGCTATTGCAAAGGGTGATGTTTCTCTGATTTCTTTCTCAGCCCAGTTATCATTATGGTATAACAGGACTATTTACTTTTTTGAGTTAATCTTGCATGTTGCCACCTTACTGAAGGAGTTTATCAATTGTAGGAGTTCCCTGGTAGAACTTTTGGGGTCACTTATGTATACTATCATATCATCTGCATATAGGGAAAGTTTGACTTCTTCCTTCCCAATTTATATCCCCTTGATCTCCTTTTGTTGTCTTAATGCTCTAGCTAGAACTTCTAGTACTATATTGAATAAATATGGGGATAGTAGACAGCCTTGTCTTTTTCCTGATTTTAGTGGACTCACTTTGAGTTTCTCTCCATTTAATTTGATGTTGGCTGTCAGCTTGCTATAAATTGTCTTTGGTATGTTTAGGTATGTTCCTTATATTCCTGATCTCTCCAAGACCTTCATCATGAAGTGGTGTTAGATTTTGTCAAAGGCCTTTTCAGCATCCAATGAGATGATCATGTGTTATTTTTTTCTTTCAGTTTTTTTATATGATGTATTACATTGACAGATTTTTGTATGTTGAAACATCTTTGCATCCCTGGGATGAAGCCTACTTGGTCATGGTGGACTTATTTTTTTTTTTGATGTGTTCCTGGATTCTGTTAGCCAGTATTTAATTGAGTATTTTTTGCATCAATGTTCATGAAGGAGATTGGTCTGTAGTTCTCTTTCTTTGTTGCATCTTTGCATGATTTGGGTATGAGGGTAACTGTAGCCTCGAAAAAGAGTTTGGTAATGTTCTTCCTGTTTCTATGGTGTGGAACAATTTGAAGAGTATTGGCATTAGCTCTTCTTTGAAAATCAGGTAGAATTATGTGCTGAAACCATTTGGGCCTGGGCTTTTTCAGTTGGTAGAGTTTAATGACCATTTCTATTTCCTTAGGCGTTATTGGTTGATTTAAATAGTTTATCTGGTCTTGATTAAACTTTGGTATGGGGTACCTATTAGAAATCATCCATTTCTTTCAAATATTCTAATTTTGTTGAGTACAGGTTTTTAAAATATGACCTGATGATTCTCTGGATTTCCTCAATGTTAGTTGTTATGTCTCCCTTTTCATTTCTGATTTTGTTAATTTGGATGCTCTTGCTCTGCTTTTTGGTTAATTTGGATAAGGACTTGTCTATCTTGTTGATTTTCTCACAGAACCAACTCTTTGTTTCATTGATTCTTTGTATTGTTCTCTTTGTTTCTATTTTATTGATTTCAGCTCTCAATTTAATTATTTCCTTGGGTCTGTTTCTCTTGCATGAGTTTGCTTCTTCTTGTTCTATAGCTTTCAGTTGTGCTCCTAAGTCACTAGTGTGAGATTTCTCCAACTTCTCTATGTGGGCATTTTCCTCTTAGCACTGCTTTCATACATTTGGGTATGTTGTATATTCATTTTCATTGAATTCTAGGAAATCTTTAATTTCTTTCTTTATTTCTTCCTTGACCCATTGGTGGTTCAATTGTGCATTATTCAGTTTCTTGAGATTATAGACTTTCTGTAATTTTCATTGTTGTTAAAATAGAACTTTAAGCATGGTGGTCCAATAAGATACAGGAGGTTATGTCAATTTTTTGTATCTGCTGAGATTTGCTTTGTGACCAAGTATGTGGTGGATTTTGGAGAAGGTTCCATGGGGTGCTGAAAAGAAGGTATATTCTTTTTTGTTAGGGTGGAATATTTTGTACAAATCTATGAAGTCCATTTGAGTCATAATGTCTGTTAGTTCTCTTATTTCTCTGTTAAGTTCCTGTCTGACATACCTGTCCATTGTTGAGAGTGGGGTGATACAGTCTCCCAGTACTAGCATATGGGGTTTGATGTGTGATTTAAGCTTTAGTAATGTTTCTTTTATGAATGTTGGTGCCCTTGTATTTGGGGCATAAATATTCAGAATTGAGACTTCATCTTGTCAGATTTTCCCTGTTATAAATATGTAATGTCCATCCCAATCTCTTTTGATTGGTATTAGTTTGAAGTCTATTTTATTAGTTATTAGGATAACTACACCAGCTTGCTTCTTAAATCCATTTGATTGGAAAGTCTTTTCCCCCACCTTTTATTCTGAGGTAGTGTCTGTCTTTGAAGTTGAGGTGTGTTTCTTCTATGTAGCAGAAAGATAGATCTTGTTTTCGTATCAATTCTGTTGGCCTATGTCTTTGTATAGGTGAATTGAGGCCATTTATATTTTAGGATATTAATGACTAGTGATTTTTAATTCCTATTATTTTTTGGTGGTAGTGTTGTATGTTTCCCTTCTTTGATATTTGTTGGTATGGAACTATCTATTCCTATGTTTTTGTGGATGTATCTAACTTCCCTAGGTTGGATTTTTCCTTCTAGTGCTTTCTGTCATGCTGGATTTGTGGAAAGGTATTTTTTAAATCTGGTTTTATCAAGGAATATTTTGTTTACTCTGTCTATGTTGATTGAGAGTTTTGCTGGGTATAATAGTCTGGGCTGGCATCCATGGTCTCTTAGTGTCTGCATTACATCTGTCTAGGCCCTTCTGGCATTTAGAGTCTCCATTGAGAAAACAGGTGTTATTCTTTTTTTTTAATTTAATTTAATTTTATTTTATTTTAAAATACAATTCAGTTCTACATATCAGCCACAGATTCTCTTGTTTTCCCCACTCCGGTCCCTCTCTCCTTCCCCCTCAGCCCATCCTCCGTTCCCATCTCCTCCAGGGCAAAGCCTCCCCCACAGACTGAGATCAACCTGGTAGACTCAGTCCAGGCACGTCCAGTCCCTTCCTCCCAGGCCGAGCCAAGCGACCCTGCATAAGCCCCAGGTTTCAAACAGCCAACTCATGCAATGAGCACAGGACCCAATCCCACTGCCTGGGTGCCTCCCAAACAGATCAAGACAATCAACTGTCTCACCCATTCAGAGGGCCTGATCCAGTTGGGGGCCTTTCAGCCATTGGTACATAGTTCATGTGGTTCCATTCATTTGGCTATTTGTCCCTGTGCTTTATCCAACCTTGGTTTCAACAATTTTCACTCATATAAACCCTCCTCTTTCTCACTAATTAGACTCCCAGAGCTCCACCTGGGGCCTAGCCATAGATCTCTGCATGCAGTTCCCTCAGTCATTGGATGGGGTTTCTAGCATGACAATTAGGGTGTTTGGCCATCCCATCACCAGAGTAGGTCAGTTTGGGCTGTCTCTCTAGCATTGTCAGCAGTCTATTGTGGGGGTATCTTTGTGGATTTCTGTGGGTCTCTCTAGCACTTTGCTTCTTCCTATTCTCATGTGGTCTTCATTTACCATGGTCTCCTATTCCTTGTTCTCCCTCTCTGTTGTTGATCCAGCTGGGATCTTCCACTCCCCCAAGCTCTCTTTCCCTCGAACCTCGCCCTTCATCACCCCAACTCAAGTCCAGGCTGTTCATGTAGATCTCATCCATTTCTCCATCATTGGGTTATCCCTGTGTCTTTCTTGGGGTACTGTTTTCCAGGTAGTCTCCCTGGTGATGTGAGTAGCAGTCCAGTCATCCTTGTTCCACATCTAGTATCCTCTTATGAGTGAGTACATACCATGTTTGTCTTTCTGAGTCTGGGTTACCTCACTCAGGATGATTTTTTCTAGATCTATCCATTTGCCTGCAAACCTCATGATTTCATTGGTTTTCTCTGCTGAGTAGTATTCCATTGTGTATATGTACCACATTTTATTTATCCATTCTTCAGTTGAAGGGAATCTAGGTTGTTTCCAGGTTTTGGCTATTACAAATAATGCTGATATGAACATAGCTGAGCAAGTGCTCTTGTTGTATGTTTGAGCATTCCTTGGGTATATGCCCAAGAGTGGTATAGCTGCGTCTTGGGGGAGATTGATTCCCAATTTTCTAAGAAAGTGCCATATTGATTTCCAAAGTGGTTGTACAAGCTTGCATTCCCACCAGCACTGGAGGAGAGTTCCCCTAGCTCCACATCTTCTCCAGCATAAGGTGTCTTCAGTGTTTTTGATCTTAGCCATTCTGACAGGTGTAAGGTGGTATCTCAGAGTCATTTTGATTTGCATTTCCCTGATGATTAGGGATGTTGAGCAATTCCTTAAATGTCTTTCAGCCATTTGAGTTTCCTCTATTGAGAATTCTCTGTTTAGTTCTATAGCCCATTTCTTATTTGGGCTGTTGGGCATTTTGATGTCTAATTTCTTGAGTTCCTTATATATTCTGGATATCAGTCCTCTGTCAGATGTGGGGTTGGTGCAAACCTTTTCCCATTTTGTAGGCTGTCACTTTGTTTTGTTGACCATATCCTTTGCTCTACAAAAGCTTCTCAGTTTCAAGAGGTCCCAATGATTGATTGTTTCTCTCAGTGTCTGTGCTACTGGTTTTATATTTAGGAAGTGATCTCCTATGACAATGCATTCAAGACTACTTCCTACTTTTCTTCTAGCAGGTTCAGAGTAGCTGAATTTATGTTGAGGTCTTTGATCCACTTGGACTTAAGTTTTGTGCAAGGTGACAGATATGGATCTATTTGCAGCCTTTTACATGTTGATATCCAGTTACGTCAGCACCATTTGTTGAAGATGCTTTCTTTTTTTATTGGTACACTTTTGGCTTCTTTGTCAAAAATTATATGTTCATAGTTGTGCGGATTAATGTCAGGGTCTTCAGTTCGATTCCATTGGTCCACAT
Organism: Peromyscus eremicus; assembly: GCF_949786415.1. Taxonomy (NCBI): domain Eukaryota; kingdom Metazoa; phylum Chordata; class Mammalia; order Rodentia; family Cricetidae; genus Peromyscus; species Peromyscus eremicus. Next base: position 147,684,503 of record NC_081416.1, read on the forward strand.
GTTGGTTTTTATGCCAATGCCAAGCTGTTTTTATTATTGTAGCTCTATAGTAGAGCTTGAAGTCAGGAATCATGATGCCTCCAGAGGTTGTTTTATTGTACATGATTCTTTTGGCTATCCTGGGTTTTTTGTTTTTCCATATGAAGTTGAGTATTATTCTTTCCAGGTCTGTGAAGAATTGTTTTGGTATTTTGATGGGGATTGCATTGAATCTGTAGATTGCTTTTGGTAAAATTGCCATTTTTACTATGTTAGTCCTGCCTATCCATGACCATGGAAGATATTTCCATTTTTTGACATCTTCTTCAATTTCTTTTTTCAGGGACTTAAATTTCTTTTCATATACATCCTTCACTTACTGGGTTAGTGTTACCCCAAGGTATTTTTATGTCATTTGTGGCTATTGTAAAGGGTCTTGTACCTCTGATTTCCTTCTCAGCCTCTTTGTCAATTTTATATAAAAGGACTACTGATTTTTTTTGAGTTGATCTTGTATCCTGCTAAGGTGCTGAAGGTGTTTATAAGCTGTATCAGTTCCTTGGTGGAATCTTTGAGGTCACTCAAGTATACTACCATGTCATCTGCAAATAGGGAAAGCTTGACTTCTTCTTTTCCAATTTGTATCCCCTTAATCTCCTTATGTTGTCTTATTGCTCTGGTTAGAACTTCAAGTGTTATGTTGAATAAGTATGGAGAGAGCGGACAGCCTTGCCTCATAACTGATTTTAGTGGAATTGCTTTGAGTTTCTCTCCATTTAATTTGATGTTGGCTGTTGGCTTGCTGTAAATTGCCTTTATTATGTTTAGATACATTCCCTGTATTCCTGATTGCTTCAAGACCTTTATCATGAAGGGGTGTTGGATTTTGTCAAATGCCTTTTCTGCCTCTAGTGAGATGATCAAGTGGCTTTTTTCTTTGAGTTTGTTTATATGGTGTATTACATTGACAGACTTTCATATGTTGAACCACCCTTGCACCCTGGGATGAAGCCTACTTAATCATTGTGGATAATTGTTTTGATGTATTCTTGGAGTCTGTTTGCCAGTATTTTATTGAGTATTTTTGCATCAATGTTTATGAGGGAGATCGGTCTGTACTTCTCTTTCTTTGTTGTATTCTTGTTTGGTTTAGGAATCAAGGTAATTGTAGCCTCATCAAGGGAGTTTGGTAGTGTTCCTTCTGTTTCTATTGTGTGGAACAATTTATAGAGTATGGGTATTAACTCTTCTTTGAAGATCTGGTAGAATTCTGCACTGAAACCATCTGGTCCTGGGCTTTTTTTGGTCAGGAGACTTTTAATGACTGTTTCTATTTCTTTAGGGGTTATTGGACTCTTTAAATAATTTATCTGGTCTTGATTAACTTAAGTATATGGTACCCATCCAGAAAATTATCCATTTCTTTTAGATTTTCCAGTTTTGTGGAGTAGAGGTTTTTGAAGTATGAACTGATGAATCTCTGGATTTCCTCAATGTCTGTTGTTATGTCTCCCTTTTCATTTCTGATTTTGTTGATTTGGATGCTCTCTCTCACTGCCTTTTGGTTAGTTTGGATAAGGGCTTGTCTATCCTCTTGATTTTCTCAAAAAACCAACTTTTTGTTTCATTAATTTTTTGTATTGTTCTCTTTGTTTCTATTTTATTGATTTCAGCTCTCACTTTGATAATTTCCTGGCATCTATTCTTCCTGGGAGACTTTGCTTCTTCTTGTTCTAGAGCTTTCAGGTGTGCTGTTAAGTCACTGGTGTGAGATTTTCCAACTTCTTTATGTGGGCATTTAGTGCTATGAATTTCCCTCTTAGCATTGCTTTCATAGTGTCCCATAAGTTTGGGTATGTGGTGTCTTAATTTTCGTTGATCTCTAGGAAGTCTTTAATTTCTTTCTTTATTTCTTTCTTAACCTATTGGTGATTCAGTTGAGCATTATTCAGTTTTCACGTGATTATAGGTTTTCTGTAGTTTTTGTTGTTGTTGAAATCAAACTTTAAACCATGGTGGTCTGATAGAATGCAGGAGATTATTCCAATTGTTTTATATCTGTTGAGTTTTGCTTTGTGGCCAAGTATGTGGTCGATTTTAGAGAAGGTACCATGGGGTGCTGAGAAGAAGATATATTCTTTTTTGTTAGGATGGAATGTTCTGTATATATCAATTAAGTCCATTAAGTCCATGACATCAATTAAGTCCTTTATTTCTCTGTTAAGTTTCGATTTGGGAGATCTGTCCAGTGGTGAAAGTGGGGTGTTGAGGTCTCCCACTATTAATGTGTGGGATTTTATATGTGGTTTAAGCTTTAGTAATGTTTCTTTTACATATGTAGGTGCCCTTGTGTTTGGGCATAAATGTTCAGAATTGAAACTTCATCTTGGTGGATCTTTCCTGTGATGAGTATGTAATACCCTTCTTGATCTCTTTTGATTGATTTTAGTTTGAAGTCTATTTTGCTGGATATCAGAATGGCTACACCCCCTTGTTTCTTAAGACTGTTTGATTGGAAACTTTTCCCAGCCTTTTATTCTTAGGTAGTGTCTATCTTTGAATTTGAGATGTGTTTCTTGTATGCAGCAGAAAGATGGGTCCTGCTTTCATATCCATTCTGTAAGCCTGTGTCTTTTTATAGGTGAATTAAGTCCATTGATATTAAGGGATATTAATGACCAGTGACTGTTCATTCCTGTATTCTTTTGTGGTACTGTGTGTGTATTTCTCTTCTTTGGCATTATATATTGCCTGTGTTTTCGAGGGTGTATCTGACTTCCTTATGTTGGAATTTTCCTTCTAGTGCTTTCTGTAGGGCTGGGTTTGTGGATAAGTATTGTTTAAATCTGGCTTTGTCTTGGAATGTCTTGTTCACTCCGGCTATGATGATTGAACGTTTTGCTGGATATATTAGTCTGGGATGGCATCCATGGTCTCTTAGTATCTGCATTACATCTATTCAGGTCCTTCTGGCTTTCAAAGTATCCATTGAGAAATCAGGTGTTATTCTGATGGGTTTCCCTTTATAAGTCACTTGGCCTTTTTCCTTAGCTTCTCTTAATATTCTTTCTTTATTCTGTACATTTAATTGTTTAATTATTATGTGGTGAGGGGAATTTTTTGGGGGTCTAGTCTCTTTGGTGTTCTATAGGCTTCTTGTATCTTCATAGGCATTTCCTTCTTTAAGTTGGAAAAGTTTTCTTCTATGATCTTGTTGAATATATTTTCTGTACCTTTGAGTTGGTATTCTTCTCCTTCTTCTATCCCTATTATTCTTAGGTTTGGTCTTTTCATGGTGTCCCAAATTTCTTGGACATTTTGTTTCATGACTTTGTTGACTTTAGTGTTTTCTTTGACTGATGAATCTATTTCTTCTACCGTATCTTCAATGCCCTGAGATCCTCTCTTCCATCTCTTGCATTCTCTTGGTTATACTTGCATCTGAAGTTCCCGATCATTTACTCAGATTTTCTATTTCCAGCATTCCCTCTGTTTGTGCCTTCTTCATTTTTTTCTTCTCTTTTCAGATCTTGGACTGTTTCCTTCATTTGTTTTATTGTTTTTTCATGATTTTCTTTCAGTGCTTTATTGTTTTCTTCCAGGACTTTATTGTTTTCTTCTACATTATTTGTCCTTTCCTCTAGTTTTTTTTTATAGTGTTCTTCCCATTTTTTGCCTTTTCCTCTATACAAGCCTCTATCTTCTTCTTGATGTTATTCATAAGGCTGTTTTCTTCTGCTTCTTCTGATTTTTGATGTTCAGGTCTAGATGTTGGAGGAGGGCTAGGTTCTGGTGATGCTGTATTGCTCTTCATTTTGTTGTATGTACTTCTGTCTTGACGTCTGCCCATCTCCTTGTGGTTCGTTCTTGGTCTTATCAGTGCACTTGGTTCAGAGTTGACAGATTCAGGGAGTCTCTCTCTTTTGTCCAGATGGAACTCTCTTATACAAATGGGAAGTCTGGGGCAGGATGGGAGCTCTTGTCCAGACAAGAAGTCCGGGGCAGGATGGGAGCTCTTGTCCAGACACAAAGTCCGGCGCAGGATGGGTGCTCTTGTCCAGAAGGGAAGTCTGGGGCAGGATGGGAGTTCTTGTCCAGAAGGGAAGTTGGGAGCAGGATGGAAGCTGGGGGCTGGTCTCTAAGTCTCAGGAAGTGGCTGGGGTCTCGGGCAGATGGGCATGGGGGCAGGGCGTGGAGATTTCAGGGTCTGCCCGGCATCTTGGGGAAGTGGAGCTAGAAGGGAACCTGCCTGGTGGCCAGAACCTGGGGCCAAGTTGGGCAGGTCTTCCCCGTAGTAGTTGGTTCCCAGGGATGGGGTCTAGGCTGAGCCTGGACACTCACCTCTGGTCCAGAAGGGAAGTCCATGGGCATGATAGGAGCTGGGGGACCTTCTCTCCAGGTGTTATTCTTATAAAGGTCTGCCTTTATATGTTACTTGGCCTTTTTCCTTTGCAGCTTTTGATATTTTTTTCTTTTTTCTGTATGTTTAGCGGTTTGATTATTATGTGGCAAGGGAACTTTTTTTTTTTGGATCCAGTCTGTTTGATGTTCTGCAACCTTCTTGTATCTTTATAGGCATTTCTTTATTTAAGTTGGGAAAGTTTTCTTCTATGATCTTGTTGAATATATTTTCTGTGCCTTTGAGTTGGTATTCTTCTCCTTCTTCTATACCTATTATTCTTAGGTTTGGTCTTTTCATGGTGTCCCAAAATTTCTGGACATTTTGGTTCATGACTTTATTGGCTTTAGTGTTTTCTTTGACTGATGATTCTATTTCCTCTATCGTATCTTCAATGCCAGAGATCCTCTCTTCCATCTCTTGCATTCTGTTGATAATGCTTGCATCTGTAGTTCCTGTTCGTTTACTCAGATTTTCCAATTCCAGCATTCCCTCAGTTTGTGTTTTCTTTATTGTCTCGATTTCAGTTTTCAAATTTTGAACTTGTTTAATTGTTTTCTCTTGGCCTTCAAGGAATTAACTGATTTCTTCCCATTTTTTTGTTTGACTCTTCCTCAAATTCTTTAAGAGAAATTTTCATTTCTTCTTTAAAGATCTCTGTTATCTTCTTAAGGTCATTTTAAGGGCAATTTCTTCTGTTTCTTCTGTGTTTGGATATTCAGGTCTTGCTGATGTAGGTTCTGATGGAGCCATATTGGTTTTTATGTTGTTGACTGTATTATTTTTGCACTGGTGTCTACTCATCTCTTTCTCCACTTGGTGTAAGTAGAGTCTGTGTCTGAGGGAGCCTCTCTTGGTCTAATTGATACTCTTGGTCCTGTGGGAGCTCTTTGTCTAATTGGTGCTGATGGACTCTGTCTCAGGGAACAATTAGAGTCTGGGATGGTAGGTGGGATTTGGGAGAGTTGGGGCTTGTGGGTTACAGGGTCTGATGGGTGATAATGGTAGTCTGGCCTGCATACAGGAGGTCTGCTTGCCAACTGGCCTGTAATTGGGACTGTAATGGGTGGTAGTGTGGGGGCCCAGGGTTGTGCCCCTGGGCCCAAAGCCTAGGAACTGGGATTTCATGTATGAGGATAAAGACTCAACTCTTAGTCCAATCGGGTTCGGGGGGGGGGGGCTCTGTCTCAGAGAACAGTTGCACTCTCCTCTAACAAAGATTTATAATGAAAAGGAGGAAGCTGAGAAAGGAAAATACAAAATATACAATTTGAGGATAAAAAGAGCACCAGGAAATAAAATAGAGCTGAGTCCTGTGTTCAAGGAGACACAGAGATTTAGAAATAGAATAAAAGAAATGATGACATCAGAGCAAGAGCCCACCAAGCTGGGCTTCCAGCTTTTGAAAATGGATTAAAGAAAAGCTCAAAGCTAGATGTAGTGGCACATGCCTTTAATACTAGCCCCATGTTAGCAAATACAGGTATATCTCTTTATTTGAGGTCATCCTGTTCTATAGGACAACCAAGATCAGCCAGTGAAGGAAACCATTAAAAAGAAAAAGCTGGTAAAGATGTAACTGAGAGTTGTCTGAGTTCAAAGCCAGCCAGGTCTACAAAGCAAGTTCCAGGACAGTCAATTGAGGAATTGAAGGAAACCATGAATGACAGAAATCTGGCAATATATGAACAAGAAGGGGTACATATTCCAGTCCCACCATCAGCAGAACTTGGCCGCTTTGGGCACAATATTCTGTCTTTAGGTAGTGAAGAATAAAAGAAAGGGTTTACAGAATCTTCCTCTGCTACTAAGGAAAGCTGCTGAGGCCAGACATGCATCAGTGACTTCTTTGAGCTGGGGCTAGAAAGCATTGTAGAAAGTTGTGTAGGTAAAGCCTGGAATGCTTTCAAGATGACAAGAAGTTGGAGATGCCAGAGCTGTGGGATATCTGCTGAGAAGAGCTGTTAACAGGGAGTGGAACCAGACCAAGAGAGAGAATTGTGTTGCAGTCAACAAAGCTGAAAATAGGTGAAGATTTGAAGAGTGTTTTGACATCAGATATGGAAATACAGTTTGGGGTTTTCCTAGTTGGTTTTTGGTTCTGCTTTGGTCCAGTATTTCCTTATTATGATCTCTTCCATACTTTTTGGAAAGGTAATATATATCCTGTGTCATTATATGTTGGAAGTATGTGATCTGTTTTTGAATTTTTATTTTACAGGGGATTTCAGTTAAGAGGTTGCATGAATCTCAGAAGAGACTTTTGAACTTTAGACTTTAAATAAGTTTGGCACTGTTATAAACTATGGGGACTTTTGAAGTTGGACTGAATGCATTTTCACATTATGATATTTCTACAAGCCTGTGAGTGGCAGGGAATGTAATGTGGTTGCTTAAAAGAAAATGGAGCCCATAAAGAGTGCCACTTTTAGGAGGTATGTCTCTGTTGGAGTAGGTATGGCATTATGGGAGGAAGTGTGTCACTGTGGGGATGGACCTTGAGGTCTCTTTTTTCAAGCTATGCTCAATGTGGTAGACAGTTTACTTTCTGTTGCCCATGGATCAAGATGTAGAGCTCTCAGCTCCCTCTCTAGCACCATGTCTGTTTGTATGCTGCCTTGTTACGCCATGGTAATAATGGACTAAATCTCTGAAACTGTAAGTCAACCTCAATTAAATGTTTTTCTTTCTAGGAGTTGCTGTAGTAACAGTGTCTCTTCACAGCAGTAGAAACCCCAAGTAAGAAAGAAATTGGTCCTGGGTGCTGTTGTTTTACTGTTATAGCCTTACCACACTTTTGTTCAAAGGAATATGAACCTATTGGACTGTGAAGCAAGGCTCTACCATCATATGCAGACAGCTATTTTCCCTTTGAAAGACAGTCTTTGGCCTGTGTCTTAGTTTGGTTTTTATTTCTGTGAAAGACACCATGACCACAGTAACTCTTATAAAGAAAACATTTACTTGGGGTGACTTGCTTATGTTTTCAGATGTTCAGCCTATTGTCATCATGGAGGTGAGCATGACAACATGCAGGATGACATAGCACTGGAACAGAGAGTGCTATATCTTGCAAGCAACAGGAAGTCAATTGATATATTCTGTGGTATCCTGAGCATAGTAAATCTCAAAGACCTCCCTACAGTGACACATTTCCTTCAATAAGGCCATACCCATTCCAACAAAGCTACATCTCCTAGTAGTAATAATGGGGCCCAATTACATTCAAAATACCCCCATTCTACTCCTTGGCCCCCATAAGCTTGTAACAATATCATAATGCAAAATTCATTTAGTCCAACTTCAAAAGTCTCCATAGTCTATCACAGTCTCAACAATGTTTAAAAGTTTGAAGTTCAAAGACTCTTCTGAGATAATTGCAACCTCTTAAGTGCAATTCCCTGTAAAAGTAAAATCCAAAAACAGATCACATACTTCCAACACATAATGGTACATGATTACCATTCCTAAATGCAAGGAAGGGAGCATAGTAAGAAAATACAGGACTAAAGCAAGACTGAAAGCCAGTGGGCAAGCTCCAAACTCTTTACCTCCATGTCTGATGTCAAAATGCAGTTCAGATTTCCAACTCTGTTCAGCTTTGTTGACTCCAACACACTACTTTATCTTGGGTTGGTTCTACTCCTTGCTATCAGTTTTCTGTGCCAGGTATTCAACAACTCTGGCATCACTAACATCTTGGATTTTCCAAGGCAGTTTAGGCTTCAATTTTACAGCTTCACAAAATGGCCTCTCTACTAGACCTCCATTCACAGACACCCTTGACACATGCCTGGCCTCAGTGGTTCTCCTTAGGCATGGAGGCAAATTCAATAACCTGTTTCTTCAATCCTTAATTCTAAAGCCAGAACCACATGACCAAAGCTGCCAAGTTCTGCTGCTTGCTTGTCATGGACATGGCCCCCTTATTCAATTACATCTTCAACTGCTTTCTGTCATTCACTACTGAAGCTTGGCTACTCTGAAACCTCCTCTGTTGACCAGACTGGCCTCAAACTCAGAGATTTTTCCACCCTCTTCTTTCCCAGTGCTAGGATTAAAGAGGTGCTCCACCACATCTGGCTGTAAGCTTTTCTTTAGTTTCATTCCACAAGTTAAAAACTTAGCTGGATGGGATCTTGTCTTAAGGTCACCACTCTGTTGCATTTCTAATGTGTTTATATCTTTGAACACAGTACTTATTTCCACTCCACTTTTTGGTGTTCCTTTACTCCTTAAATTTTACAATTTGTAATTTATCCTGCTTAACTTGCTTCTTTTCATTATAAATCTTCAGTAGAATTATCACTAATAACCACTCTACAAAGTCTATACTAGGATGTTCTGAGATTGGAATTCATACCTCTTCACTTTAGCCTTGGATAGACTCTTTGGACAATGTCAAAAGGCAGCCACTTTCTTCACCAAAATATCACAAGAATGATCTCTAGGCAATGTATTAAAATTCTTCTCCTCTGAATCCTTTTGTTGAGCCCCCAGTTATTCAAACAACTCTTAGCACCACTGGGTTGCATGTTCCTAGTAGTATGGCCCATTGAGCAGTGCTTAATGCATTCCACTGTTTTTCTGACCCAGAGTACCAAAATCTAAATTTCTTCAAACAAAAACATGGTCCAGTCTATCACAGCAGTACCCAAGTCCCTGGTACCAACTTCTGTCTGTGTTAGGGTTTCTATTGCTGTGAAAAGACAGCATGGCCACAGCAACTTTTATAAAGAAAGTATTTAATTGGGGTGGCTCAGGAACTTTCCAAATTACAGTATTAGCACATATTTCTCAATAGTAACCTTCAATGTAAATTGTTTTAACTCTGCTTGACTAGGTGACAAAGCATCCTCCATTTGTTTACTATCTGAAATCAACACATTTCTATTGACAAAAATGTATATAGAATGAAAATACAGGAGGAAAATATTTTAAATGAATGTAATATGAAAGAATGAGAGTATCTGTACTCCTATTTGGCAGAATAAACTTCAAAAATGGAATTAATAATGATACATCCTACTAAATGACTCACTGATCAAGAAGTAGATAGAATCCCAGAAGTCACACAGAAGAGCACCATCCACATATGCAATCAACAAGAGCATTTTTTTTATCAGAAGAGTAAAGGTATCTATGGTGATTTTATTTGTATTAAAATGTTATTTGTATGTTAATAAATAAAGTTGCCGGGGGTCAGAGCTATTAGCAAGCCATAGGAAAGCAGGGCAGTGGTGGCGTATGCTTGTAATCCCAGAACTTGGTAGGCAGAGCTAGGTAAGTCTCTGTGTTTTCAGGGATACAGCCAATATTGGATACACATCCCTTTAATTTCAATACCAATCATAGAAAACCTGGAGGCCTATACAGACAGGCCATGACGAGGCAGTCATGTGGTTGGGTTTACAAGCAATGAGAAGGCAGAACAGGAACTCCATATAAAGACTTTAACACAGGGGTAGCTCTGGTTCAGAGAGGTAGGACCACCGCAGGAGGAGGGGTAAGGTTTTAGCTCTTAGCTCTGACCTCTTGGATTTCTTCTTTGCATTGGTTCTGTGTTTCTTATTTAATAAGAAGGTTGGTTACATCTACAGGTATCAGTATACTGGGGCTGCACAGCCTAGAAAAATGAAAAATGGTGACCCTGAGAGAAGCTGAAGGAATTCGTAAGGCAGTAAGAACATTCTATTTAGGATTGGCATATGCAAGTGACAATCATAAAAGTCCATTTCTAATTGGTTAGGGCTAGTAAGGGTGAGCTAAGTCTATAGCTTTTCCATTCTTCATCAAGTACGGACAAGTCCCAGACTTCATCCTTATTTTGTTATTACCTGTGGGAGGAGGGGTTTGGCCCAGGCTTCATAAGTGGAGGAACTGAGGCCTAGTTCTTAACTGAGTTATTAGAAACCTGCCATGGTATTTGTCTGGCCTTTCAGAAGTAATATCTGCATATGGTTGTGTGTGTATGTGTGTGTGCATGTGTGTCTGTGTGTATACACATGCTAATAAATTCAACTACATAATGGTGGCTTAAATTACAACTTGTTTTTGCTTCTTTCTTTGTTTTATTGAAACAAGGTATCACTGTGTAGAGCTGGATAGCTTGACACTCACTATGTAGGCCATGCTGGCCTTGAACTCATGGAAATCTACCTGTCTTTGCTTCTAGACTGCTGGGATTACAGGCAAGGGCTATTACATCTGATTCCAACATTTATTAATGAATTATTCATAATATAAATTGACAAGGAAGCTTCATAGATAAACCACTTTACCTAAAAGAGACTTAATATACAAGTGCCTAGCACTCCATCCAACAACTCTGGAGCACATATCCTTCTCAGCAATACACAAAAGTTCCTCTAAAATATTTTAGCTCATAAAACAGTCTTCATAAAGGCCAACAAATTGAAATGCTCCCTGTCTTATAATATCAAATATAATTAGAAATGAACAACAAAAGAATCAACAGAAAACATGTAAAGACATAAAGATTGTATGATCAATGAATTATAAAAATAAGACACCAAATTAGAAAAGAGACTGGTTGAAGAAAGAGATCAGCAGAAGCAGGGGGATGAGAGAGTAATACAGGGTGAATGTGCTCACAATGAATTGTTTACACATATGAAATTGAAAATAAAGTAACAACAGCTATGATAAGGATTTAAAAACAGATAAAAGTATACACAATAAATAATTTTTTTCAAAGAATGCATTGATCCTTCAACATGAAAATGTTAATAAATATAACATAATATATAAATAAAATGAAGAAAGAAACCCATTTGATAATTTTAAAAGATGCAAAAAAATGACATTGGCAAAATTGAGTGTCTCCTCAGGATGAAAACTCTGAAGAAATTTGCAATAGGAACAAAATACCCTGAGATGGTAAAGGTGATATATTACAGCCAGCAGCTTACTGAATGACATTAACTCTTAACATGAAGAATAAGACAAACACATCCCTTTATTCCTCTTTTCTTCATTATTATTTTTGAAAATGTAAAAGTAACATCAAGAGAAAGAAAAGGAATCATTCAGTTTCTCTTTTTAATATAAATGAGTATGTACTTTAAAAAAACATAAAACCATATCATAGAGTATCAGAAATTCAAAATAGGAACAATTCTACAACCTTATGTTTAGTTTGTGTCAGGCCTTGGAATTCTTTTTTTTTTAGAAATGAATGTATATATGTAGATTTATAGTGTTGGATGATTTAAGTGATATAAAAATGCAAATGCAAGAGAAGACATTAGAACAGGCACAGACCAAGTGATAGAGAAATTCTCAATATTCCTAAATGTCTTTGGTGGACAGCCCTGAGTATACTTAATTAACATTAATTAATGTTTGTTGGTAGGACATTCAAATAAAGACCAAAGACAGCTTTGTTGAGCTTCAGGAAGCACTTAGATGCATAGCACGAGAATAGCATATTCATCTGAGATGATTACTCAGCAATGGAAGGAGGTCATCTTCTGTAGTTGGAAGTTTTCCTGTGTCCCACCTAATCCACAGCCCCTGAGACCTCAATAAACCCACAGAGGCTTATATTATTTAGAAATTGTATGACCATTAGCTCAGGCTTGTTACTGACTAGCCCTTACACTTATATTAACACATAATACTTATTTTTGTTTAGTCACGTGGCTCGGTACCTTTTCTCAGTTCTGTCTTGTCATCTTGTTTCCTCTGTGTCTTTCTGGTGAATCCTGACTCAGCCCATTCTTTTCCCAGAATTCTCCTTTTCTGTTTACCCTGCCTACTTTTCCTGCCTGGCTACTGTCCAGTTAGCATTTTATTTATCAAGCAATCAGAGCAACACATTCACAGCGTGCAGAACAACATCCCATAGCACTTCCCCTTTTCTGTCCAATCAAAAGGAAAGGTTTTAATTTTAACATAGTAAAATTACATATAACAAAACAGTTATCAAGCAAGAATTATAGTTACAATATCTAGTCTATTTGTTTTTGGCAAAATTAAAGAAAATATTCTATTTATCTTATATTTGTGAGTCTAAAGTTTCATATGTAATTTATCTTTTATTATAACCAGGGAAAATTATAACCGTGACTATCTAGACTTCTACTACATCAAAGACCTGAGAAGGATATAATATTACTTAAGTAAACATGAAGAGCATTGTAAGCAACTTCCAAAAATCTAGAATGACAGAGACAGCTGGCTACCTGGACAGTAACTCAAAGTTCCTCACTAATGTTGGGGCATCCATCTTCAGCCTATAGGCCTAGATTCTCTCAAATCCTTCTCTCTGTGTCCTGTAGAATGTCTAGTAGTCTCCTCTGTGAAGTAGGAACCTGAAGGACCATCTTGACTTGCAAAGTTCAGTAGTCACCTTCCTATGGTTCCTGCATGTCCAGTTGATAGAACATTTTGTCAAGTAGTCCAGACAAGAACAGTTTCTTGCCCAACTGGCTATTTTTGCCAAGAAGAAGATAAATTCCATATGGCATGTCTTGATGCCCATCCTCATCTCTGAAGTAAATCAGTGCTGCCAGGAGCAGTCATGGCTCATTGTCCAGAAAGTCTAAGATCTTAAAACATTTTAAATGCCATATTCTGTAGGTCTTTGAAGTGTTTGAAGATTACCTACCTAATTGAAATATATCTATGTCTACCTAGAAAACTTAACTAACATAACTATAAGTGTGATTATCATAGATGACTAATTATAATTCTATTTCTTAATTACAAAGTAGAATTTTCAATGAGTTACATAAACATATCTTAAACAAGAGTAGAAATATATATATACAGTATAACAAAATTAACTTTAAATTTGTAATAAACTAAAATCTATAGCAATGTAAAACATTTTAAACAAGTTGTTGCTTTTTAAAAGTAGTTTCAATAATCTACCTTTTTATCACATCATATCTATATTATCCCTTTTTTAGAAAGAGATTGTATTTATAATCAACCCCCTTTAAATAAAAATAAACATTTATAAACAATATTTTGGAAATTTTTGCATAGCTTCTCACACAACTTCCTGCTGGTTGAGGTTGCTGGCAATCTAATGGGGATCCTGAGAAAATTACGATTATGGTCAAGTCCTGACTAGAAATAGTTTGTAAGGTTGCATTGTCTGAGCCAGTTGCCTTGAAGCCATTCTGGATGTTTGATCACCTGGGCCATGGTGTCTTTGGGGCCATGGGGTCTTGACTGATCAGATCTGTTGTCATTTGGCCTATGTCAAATCAGGTTATAGCTAGGCAGGAAATTGAGGATAGACAAAAAATGAAAATAGAGTCAGGAGAGAAGCTGCTGCCAGGAGAAGCAAGATATAAAATATAGGTAAGCCACAAGCCATGTGGTAAAGTATAGATTTATAGTAATGGGTTAATTTAAGATGTAAGAGCTAGCCAGCAAGAAGCCTGAGCCATTAGGACATATAGTTTGAAAATAATATAAGCCTCTGTGTGTTTATTTGGGACCAAGTAGCTATTGGACATGAGTAGGATAGATTCATCCCAACTGCAGGGCCCAGGCAGGACACAGGATAACTTCCAGCTGTAATCATTTCTCTAAGTAAGTGCTTTTCTCTGAATGCACTCCCATCATAGGTAGGAGCATCAAGCATTATGAACTTGCACTCTAAGGCTTTATGACTAGGTAATAAATTTATCATTGGTCTACTCAAATCCCTTCATGGCCACACTGAAGTTAAACTTCTGTTTTCTTGGTTTCAGAGTGTTTTGTGTTTTAGTTTGTTTTTTTTTTTTTTTTGAGAAAGAACTTAAAGGTGGATAGGAGCAGAAGAGGATCTGGAAGGACTTAGGGGAAGGGGAACAATGTGATCAAATATATTTAAGTTTAAAATTTGTATTCCTTAATTGAGAATTTTTTAATTAATTTTACATACCAACCACAGATCACCTTCTATTCTCTCCTTCAGCCCCTTCAGCGTCCCCCCCAACATATCCCCCACTCTTTCCTACAAGAAAGTAAGGCCTCCCATGGAGAGTCAGCAGAGCTCGGTGCACTCACTAGAGTCAGGTCCAACCCCCCACCAACCCCCAGCATCAAGGCTGTGCAAGGGGTCCTACTATAGGTAGTGGGCTACATAAAACCAGCTCATGCATCAGGGATGAATCCTGATCCTACAGCCAGGGGGCCCCTTAATCAGATCATGCTACGCAAATGTCTTGCCTATGCAGAGGGCCTAGTCCAGACCCATGGAAGCTCCACAGCTGTCAGTCTAAAGCTCATGAGTTCCCACTAGTTTGGTTTGGTTGTCTCTGTGGGTTTCCCCATCATGATCTTGATGCTCCTTGCTCATAAAATTCCTCTTCTGTCTCTTCAACTGGACTGCTGGAACTTGGCATGGTGTTTGGTTCTGGATTTCTGCATCTGCTTCCATCAGTTACTGGAGAAAGGCTCTATGATGACAATTAGGGTATTCACCAATCTGATTACTGGGGTAAGCTAGTTCTCCACTATTGGTGGTAGTTTAAATTGGGGTAATTCTTGTGGATTCCTGGTAAATTCCCTACCACCCAGTTTCTTCCTATCCTCATGATACCACCCTATATCATGGTTACTCTTTTGTTGCTCTCCCACGCTATCTCTGTTCTAGCTCAACCATTCCATTTCATTATGTTCTCATCCCCCATTCCCTAACCTCTATTGCCCTACCTCATTACCAGTTTACTCTAGGAGATCTTATCTAGTTCCCCTTCTCAGGGTGATCCATGCATCCCTATTAGGGTCATACTTGTTAGCTGGCTTCTCCGGAGCTCTAGGTTGTAGTCTGGTTATCCTTTGCTTTACATCAAGTATTCACTTATGAGTGAGTACACACCATATTTGTCCTTCTAATTCTGGATTACCTCACTCAGGATTTTATTTTCTAGTTCCATCCATTTGCCTGAAAATTTCATGATATCATTGTTTTTTCACTGCTGAGTAATAAGTACCCCATTGTATATATGTATCATATTTTCTTTATTTATTCTTCAGTTGAGGGCCATATAGGTTGTTTTCAGGTTTGGGTCATTTTCAGGAATAATGGTGCTATGAACATAGTTGAGCATGTGTCCTTGTGGTATGATTGAGCATTCCTTCAGTATATGTCCAAGATTGGTATAACTGGGTCTTGGGGTAGATTGATTCCCAATTTTCTGAGAAACTGTCATACTGGTTTCCAAAATGCCTGTACAAGTTTGCCCTTCCACCAACAATGGAGCAGTGTTTCCTTTGATGTACATCCTCTCCAACATAAGTTGTCTTCTGTGATTTTGATCTTAGCCATACTGATAGGTGTAAGATTATATCTCAGATTCATTTTGATTTGCATTTCCCTGATGACTAAGGATGTTGAGCAATTCCTTAAATGTCTTTCAGCCATTTGAGATTCTTCTGTTGAGAATTCTCTGTTTAGTTCTATAGCCATTATTTATTGGATTGTTTGATACTTTGGTGTTTAGTTTCTTGAATTCTTTATATATTCTGGAGATCAGCCATCTGTCAGATGTGGAGTTGGTGAATATTATTTTCACATTCTGTAGGCTGTTGTTTTGTATTATTCCCCATGTCCTTTGCCTTACAGAAGCTTCTCAGTTTCAGGAGGTCCCATTTATTAATTGTTGCTTTCAGTGTCTGTGCTACTGAAATATATTTACGAAGTGGTCTCCTGTGCCAATGCATTCAAGACTACTTCCTATTTTCTCTTCTATTAAGTTAAGTGTAACTGAATTTATGTTGAGGTCTTTGATCCAATTGGACTTGAGTTTTGTGCATGGTGATAGATGTGGATATATTTGCAATTTTCTACATGTTGACATCCCAGCATCATTTGTTGAAAAAGTTTTCTTTTTTTCATTGTACAGTTTTGATTTCTTTGTCAAAAATCAGGTGTTCATAGGTTTGTGCATTAATGTCAGGATCTTCAAATTGACTCCATTTGTCCACATGTCAGTTTTTATGCCAATACTAAGCTGTTTTTATTACTATAGCTCTAAAGTAGAATTTGAGTTCAGGGATGGTGATGCCTCCAGTTGTGGCTTTATTGTACAGGATTCTTTTAGCTATGCTGTTTTTTTTGTTTTTCTATATGAAGTTGAGTATTATTTTTTCCAAGTCTGTGAAGAATTGTGTTGGGATTTTGATGGGGAATACATTGAATATGTAGTTTGTTTGGGGGAAGATTGCCTATTTACTATTTTAATTCTACCTATCCATGAGCATGGGAGATCTTTCCATTTTCTGATATCTTCTTCAATTTCTTTCTTCAGAGACTTAAAATTCTTATCATACTGGTCTTTCATTTGCTTAGTTAGAGTTACCCCAAGCTATTTTATATTATTTGTGGCTATTGCAAAGGGTGATGTTTCTCTGATTTCTTTCTCAGCCCATTTATCATTTTGATATAAGAGGGCTACTTACTTTTTTGAGTTAATATTGTATATTGCCACCTTACTGAAGAAATTTATCAGTTGTAGGAGTTCCCTGGTAGAACTTTTGGGGTCACTTACGTATGCTATCATATCATCTGCGTATAGGGAAAGTTTGACTTTTTCCTTTCCAATTTATATCCCCTTGATCTCCTTTTGTTGTCTTATTGCTCTAGCTAGAACTTCCAGTACTATATTGAATAAATATGGAGATAGTACACAGCCTTGTCTTGTTCCTGATTTTAGTGGACTCACTTTGAGTTTCTCTCCATTTAATTTGATGTTGGCTGTCAGCTTGCTATAAATTGTCTTTGTTATGTTTAGGTATGTTCCTTGTATTCCTGATGTCTCTAGAACCTTTATCATGAAGGAGTGTTAGATTTTGTCAAAGGCCTTTTCAGCATCCAATGAGATGACCATGTGTTTCTTTTTCTTTCAGTTTTTTTATATGATGTATTACATTGACAGATTTTTGTATGTTGAACCATCTTTGCATCTCTGGGATGAAGCCTACTTGGTAATGGTGGATTTTTTTGATGTGTTCTTGGATTCAGTTTGTCAATATTTTATTCAGTGTTTTTGCATCAATATTCATGAGGGGGATTAGTCTGTAATTCTCTTTCAGAAATGAAAAGGGAGACATAACAGTAACCAATGAGGAAATACAGAGAATCATAAGGTCGTACACAAAAAACCTGTACTCCACAAAAGTGGGTAATCTAAAAGAAATGAACAATTTTCTGAATAGATATCACATACCAAAGTTAAATCAAGACCAGACAAACAATTTAAATAGACCAATAATCCCTAAGGAAATAGAAATAGTCATTAAATGTCTCCTAATAAAAAAAGGCCAGAATCAGATGGTTTCAGTGCAGAATTCTACTAGATTTTCAAAAAAGAGTTAATACCAGTACTTTTCAAATTGTTCCACACAATAGAAACAAAAGGAAGAGTACCAACTTCTTTTTATGAGGCTACAGTTATCTTGATACCCAAACCACACAAAGATACAACAAAGAAAGAGAATTAAAAATTTTTTCAAATAAAAAATATTAAAAAGATTTCCAAAATGGCTGTACAAGCTTGCATTCACATCAGCAGTGGAGGAGAGTTCCCCTTGCTCCACATCCTCTCCAGCATAAGGTGTCTTCAGTGTTTTTGATCTTAGCCATTCTGACAGGCGTAAGGTGGTATCTCAGAGTTGTTTGGTTTGCATTTCTCTGATGATTAGGGATGTTGAGCCATTCCTTAAATGTCTTTCAGCCATTTGAGCTTCCTCTGTTGAGAATTCTCTGTTTAGTTCTATAGCCCATTTCTTAATTGGACTGTTGGGCATTTTGATGTCTAATTTCTCGAGTTCTTTATATATTCTGGAAATCAGTCCTCTGTCAGATGTGGGGTTGGTGAAGATATTTTCTCAATCTGTAGGCTGTCGCTTTGTTTTGTTGACCGTATCCTTTGCTCTACAAAAGCTTCTCAGATTCAAGAGGTCCCATTGATTGATTGTTTCTCTCAGTGTCTGTGCTACTGGTGTTATATTTAGGAAGTAATCTCCATAAGACCGCATGCTAGAGAGGTCCCCAGAAATCCACAAAGATACCTCCACAATAGACTATTGGCAATGGTGGAGAGAAAGCCCTACTGTCCAGTTGGAGAGAAAGAGGAGGGTTTGTATGAATGAGAATTGTAGAGACCAAGGTTGGATAAAGCACAGGGACAAATAGCCAAATGAATTGAAACACATGAACTATGAACCAATAGCTGAGGAGCCCCCTACTGGATCAGGCCCACTGTATAAGTGAGACAGTTGATCAGCTTGAACTGTTTGGGAGGCACCCAGGCAGTGGGACGGAGACCTGTCCTTAGTACATGAGCTGGCTGTTTGGAACCTGGGGCTTATGCAGAGACACTCTGCTCAGCCTGGGAGGAGGGGACTAGACCTGCCTGGACTGAATCTACCAGGTTGAACTGAATCCCTAGGGGGGTCTTTGACCTAGAGGAGATGGCATTTGGGGGTGGGATGGGAGGAAGGTGTGGGGGGACTTGGGAATCCATGGCTGATATGTAAAATTAAATTAAATTATAAAATAGAAAAAAATTAAAAAAGCAAAAACAAACAAAAAATATTGAAAAGAAGTGACATGTTTATATTGTATTATCTCTTTTGTTCTATAATACTTTTTCATGCTCATTGCTATATTTATATTTTTATTCCTAATGAGGTATATAGGTATAGTTCTTTGTTTTAATTGCTCTATATGTTTTTTTGAATGAATATCCTCAAATTTATGTATTAATTACCTTATTTCTGGATAATTAAGCATATTCAAATTTCCATAACTATTTACATTATAGTAATAAACACAATTTTTGTGGGTATAGTGAACTTTATTAATGACATTCAAGAGAGTAGGGATCCCTGAGCCTTTCCCTTCCTTCTGGGGTTCTGGAACAAAAACTGTGAGGGAGATGTTCAGTGTTGGGGGCTGAATTGGGACAGGGACTCCTTTAAAGTCCAGAACCTGTCTTGCTCTTGTGTTCTTTCTGGGGTAGGTGGTCCAACGCTTCTTACTTCTTGCAGTCCATGTAAGCCATGAGATCCACTGCCCTACTTCTGTAGCTGTAGTATTCATTATCATAAGAAGAAATAAACCTTACAAAATTGGCATTGACAGCACTGCCAGCCCCAGCATCAAAGATAGAAGAGTAGATATCACTTTTAAAGCTGCAGGAGACAACCTGGTTTTTAATGTAGCCTGAGATGTCATTTAGTGGGCCCTAGGATGTCTGCTTCACATTCTTCTTGGTGTCATCATATCATACTTGGCAGCCTTCACCAGGTGACATGTCAGATCCATGTCAGATGTGTGGATAGGAACACAGAAGGCCATGCCAGAGAGCTTCTGATTGGGCTCTGGGATGACCTTCCCACAGCCTTGGCAGCAACAGTGAATACAGGGATGATGTTCTGGGCCATCACACCGCATCTTCTAGAAGGGCCATCCACAGTTTTCTGGGTGATAGTGATTGCATGGTCTGTCATTATGAGTTCTTTCACAATGCCAAAGTTGTGATGGATGACCTTGGCTAGAGGGGCTAAGCAGTTGATGGTACAAGAGGCATTGCTGACAACTTTGAGTGAATCATCATACTTCTCATGGTCCACACCCATCACAAACATGGGAGAATCAGCAGAAAGAGCAGAGATGATCACCCTTTGGGCCCCAATTTTCAAGTGGCTCCAGGCCTCTCTATTGGTGAAAACACCAGTAAACTTGGCACTAGCATCATCCCACTTGATGGTGGGATCTTGCTCCTGGTAGATGCTGATGACCTTCCCTTTGATGACAAGCTTTCTATTCTCAAGCTTGCCCACTAACAGGAAGTGGACCCAAACAAAGGGAAAGAAGTGCATTGCTGTCAAAATGGCTGAAAGGAGGTTGAGTTCTGAGGAGCTCTTTAACATCAGACACTGAGATGCAGAGTGTGGAGTTCACCCAGCTTGTTTTTAGTCTTGTTTTGGTACAGTATTTCTTCACTATCATCCCTGTCCTCCATTTTGGAAAAGTATTGTTTATTGTGTGCCATTATATGTTGGAAGTATATGACCTGCTTTTTTTATTTTGATTTTGCAAGGGGTTATAGTTAAGAGATTGATTGAGTTTCAGAAGAGACTCTGAACTTTGGACTTTTAAACAAGGTTCACATTGGTAGACTATGGGTATATTTGAAGATGGACTGAATTTATCTGATATAGCTACAAGTCTATACAAGAGGTATAATGTGGTGTTTGAATTAAAATGGTCGCTATAGGCTCATAGGGAAGGGCACTATTAGGAGGTGTGGCCTTGCAGGAGTAGGTGTGGTCCTGTTGGAAGAAGTGTGTTCCTGGGGTCAGAATTTGAGGTTTCAGAAACTCAATCCAGGATCAGTGTTATTCTTTCTTCCTGCTGTCAGCTGATCTGGATGTAGAAATGTCAGCTCCTTCTCCAGCACCATGTCTGCATGCATGTTGCCATGTTTCCTGCCATGATGACAATGGACTATACCTTTGAACTATAAGGCATCTGCAATTAAATTATTTCCTTTATAACACTTGCTTTGGTCATTTTGTCTCTTCAGAGCAATAGAAATGCTAACTAAAATAATGACTGACCACTCTGGTCTTAAACCTGTGAGAAACTAACTCTCCCCCTGCCAGAACTTATTAATTGTCTATCATTCTTTGTCTAGGGTTAGAACTTGGAAATTTCTACCTTCTGTGTTAGCATGTTCACTGATAGTGTCATTGTTCTGGTATTGTTTATGTAATCATTTCTTGAAAAGACAATTTCACAGCACACTTCCTAATATTATGGTTCATTTGGACCCCTCTTTTGGTAGTTTGAGTAGGTATGGCCCTCATAGACTTATATATTTGAATGCTTGGCCTATAGAGAGTTGCAGTGTTAGGAGGTATGGCCTTGGTAGAGAAAGTGTGTCACTGTGGAGGTGGACTTTGAGATTTTATATGCTCAAGCTATGCTCAATATGGGACACATAGTTCACTTTCTGTTGCCTGTGGGTCAAGATGTAGAGTTCTCAGCTCCTTCTCCAGCACCATGTTTCCCAGCATGTTCCCCAACAAGATGATAATAGACAAAACCTCTGAACTGTAGGGTAGCTCCAATTAAATGTTTTCCTTTCTAAAAGTTGCCATAGTCATGGTACCTCTTCACAGCAAATAGAAACCTTACCAAGGACACTCCTCTTCTATCATGCTCCCTAGCATATTAGAAATAACAGTGCCAGCCACCAGATGGTTTCAAGGACAAAGGCAGGTGTGGAGGGCAGACAGTCTGAGTCTATGTGACAAACTGTGTTTGCTGTAAATGGTAGAGAATATGAGACAAAATATGTTTCTTGTAAATGGCAGAGCTGGAGAATGGACCTGCACAAACATTTTGGAACTAGACCACTACACAGTGAGTGAGTCCTAGATGTTGAACATGGAGTATGGTGGTATGGTGGTATTTTATTTGTACTGAAATGTGATTTTAATTGTATGTTAATAAATGAAGTTGCCCGGGGGTCAGAGCTATTAGAGCCATAGCAAAAGCCGGTTGTGGTGGTACACACCTTTAATCCCAGCACTTGGCAGGCAGAGCTAGGTAGATCTCTGTGTGGTCAAGGATACAGCCAGCACTGGAGACACATGCCTTTAATCTCAATACCATAGAAGACCTGGAAGGCTGTACAACAATGTCGAGGCAGTCATGTGGTTGATTTTACAACCAATGAGAAGGCAGAACAGAAAGACTATATAAAGACATACATGCAGGAAGTACGCCCCTTTTAGAGAGCTATCTTAGCTGAAGAGGATCGCTGAAGCAGGAAGGGTAAGGCTCTTAGCTCTGACCACTTAGCTTTCTTCTCTGAATCGGCTCTGTGTTTCTTAATTAATAAGACAGTTGGTTACATCTACATTTTGTGCCCAACGTGACAAGAATCCATTAAAAACTGCTTAACTTGGCTTGGTGGCAGGTCCGGTTTCCTGCCTGGGTGGCCAGATCCCTAGCCCGGGCCCAGGTTGGCTTGGTCTCAGGCCAGACTGACCATAGTCCCAAGTGGTTAGCTTAAAGCCGGTGCTACAAACAACTCAGGCCTGCCCTGCCTAACAGGGCCCCTGTATGTAAAGCCAACACACGTGGTTGGAGCTTAAGGAAGCCAGAGCCAAGCCTTGACTCAGCTCAGGCGGAAACACGTGGCTGGATTCAACTCTTAGGCAGAACTTGTGGCTACTCTCTCTCTGGATTCACACCTCAGACACTAATTTGAAATTACCTCAGATTTCTACTGTTCTACGCAGACTTGGTAAGTCAATTAACATATCAGACATTTTAAAGGAAACTACTTAAAAGAGAATTTTTTTCCACATTAAAAAAATGGGTTTTCTGTGTACATTGGAAGAAAATTGGGCTTTGTTTGCAATTTTGGGCAGTCTGACAATGAAACAACTATATGAGAAGATTAATGTTGATCGAATTATGCAGTTTATTACTATGTTTATCCTCATATTACTATTTAAAAAAGATAGTCAATTTAAGTGCCAGGATGACAGCAAGAAAAACTTGATAAACCTGTAAAAATTCAGACAGAAGAAATTAACAGTGAAGTTGCTTCAAGAATGGATCATAAGTTTACAGAAAGAAAGCCTGTTTTCACACAGTCACCCTTAATTTGTCCAGTAACCATACAGCAGTTGCCTAATAAAATGACTACACAAGCCGGGCGGTGGTGGCACATGCCTTTAATCCCAGCACTCGGGAGGCAGAGCCAGCGGATCTCTGTGAGTTCGAGGCCAGCCTGGACTACCAAGTGAGTTCCAGGAAAAGGCACAAAGCTACACAGAGAAACCCTGTCTCGAAAAACAAAAAAAAAAAAAATGACTACACAAAATATTTTGGCTCTAATTGAAATGTTAGATTTACAAAGCTTTAAGGAGGCAATAGTATCTTATGGCATGCATTCCCCATATGTAAAGCAAATGTTAAACTCTTGGTCAACATATAACAGGATTGTACCACAGGACTGGTGGGAGGTGGCACAAGCTGTTCCTGAACCCAGCCAAAGGCTTCAGTGGCTAACTTGGTTCAAGGATGAAGCTAAAAACATAGAAAAACAATGGAAGGATAAAGGAATACAAGTCTGCCAGGATCAGCTTATTGGAGAAGGTCAATATGCTTCAGCACAAACACAATGTTTATATGATGTCCAAACTCTAATTTTGTGTCAAACAGCAGCCTTGAATGCATGGGACAGAGTTGAGGAACCAGGAAAAAAAATGAGTCATTTACAAAGGTTATACAAGGCCCAAAAGAATCTTTCACAGATTTTTTACAAAGACTGGCTTAAGCAGTAAAGAGAATGGTCCCGGATTCAGAAGCTAGTAAGATAATAATTGAATTTTTGGCCTTTGAGAATGCAAATGTAGCATGCAAAAGAATAATCAGGCCGTTAAAGGCAAGATCTGCACCTTTGGAAGATTGGATTAGAGACACGGTTAATGTTGAGGCTCATGACCATGATGATACGTGGGTAGGAGAAGCAATTTCAAAAGATTTGAGCAATGTTAGATGTTTTGGATGTGGAAAGCAAGGACATTTGAAAAGGGACTGTAAACAGGTCATTCCTAGAAACAATGTTTCTTCAAGGAACAATGGCAACAGAATGCCCCTTCCTTCTGGAGTATGCAGAAGGTGTGGTAAGGGAAAACATTGGACCAACGAATGTAGATCAACAAGGGACAGAAAGGGTAATTCTTTGCCTCAGTCTTCGGGAAACTCCCAGAGGGGCCTCATGCAGGCCCCAAGAGCAAATCCAGTTCAAATCTTTCCTGCAGTCGTAGAGGAAACCCCTGCTCAGAGCAATTAAATAACCAAATGCTTATTGGAATAAATCATGCTGGTCAGGATGATGAAACAGAGAAAATAGAAAATTCAGGATAAAACATAAAGAAAATTTTTTGGCAAACTTCTGTTAATGAACAAAGACCAAAATTATTGATAAAAATAAATGATGTTTTGTTGTCTGGTCTGGTAGACACATGTGTGGACGTTACCATAATTGCACCAGAATTTTGGCATCCAACTTGGCCTCTTCAGGAGGTAAACGTTCAACTGTTAAGAATTGGGACATTATCTCAGGTTAAACAGAGTGCAAGATGGCTCGAATGTATAGGTCCAGAAGGACAGAGAGGAAAATTAAAACCATATGTGGTTAACATAGTTATGAACCTGTGGGGTCAAGACCTGTTGCAACAATGGAATACTCAGATTAACATCCCTCCAATCTCAGAAACAAATCATAAACTAGCACATGTTTCTGAGAGAAATATTAGAAGGCATTATTCTGAGTGGTCACCAGCCATCCATATTATACAAGAACAGGGCACAACAACTGATGATCTTCCAAAGACACCAACAGCTCTGCCTTTAAAATGGTTAAGAGACAAGCCTGTATGGGTCCAGCAATGGCCTTTAGCAACAGAGAAACTCCAGGCTTTAGAAGAGTTGGTAGAAGAACAGTTAGATTCTCAGCATATTGAAGAATCAACCAGCCCTTGGAATTCTCCTGTATTTGTTATTAAAAAGAAATCTGGTAAATGGAGAATGGTAACAGACCTTAGAGCAATTAACAAAGTAATTCAGCCAATGGGCTCTCTACAATCTGGAATTCCTTTGCCTACTCTGTTACCAAAAGGATGGCCTCTCATAGTTATTGATTTAAAAGACTGTTTCTTTTCAATACCCTTACAAGAAAAAGACAGAGAAAGATTTGCTTTCATAGTGCCTACTTATAATAATTCTCAACCAGTTAAAAGATTTCAATGGAGGGTCCTCCCACAGGAAATGTTGAATAGCCCAACTCTGTGTGAATATTTTGTAAAACAGCCATTGGAAGTGATACATAAAAAATTTCCTCGATCTATAATTTATCATTATATGGATGATATTTTACTAGCTGATTCAAATGCAGATACTTTAGAAAGAATGTTTGAAGAGGTAAAGAAAATTTTGCCTTGCTGGGGATTACAAATTGCTCCTGAACAGATACAAAGAGGAGACTCTATTAGGATATAAAATAGAGCTACAAAAAATTAGACCCCCAAAGGTGCAAATTAGGAGAGATAGACTACAGACACTTATTGACTTTCAAAGATTAATTGGAGATGTTTCTCATCTACGAACTATTGTTGGGGTAAAAAATGATGAACTGCATAATATGTTCAAAACCTTAGAAGGTGACAAGGACTTAAATAGTCCAAGAGAATTATCACCTGAAGCTGAGAAAGAACTGGCCTTGGTAGAAAAGAAAGTACGTGAAGGGCAAGTGAATTGTATTGATCCAAAGCTGGATTGCATTTTGGTTATTTTACCTTCTAGGCATTCTCCTACAGGAATATTAATGCAGAGGGAATATATTATATTGGAATGGATATTTTTACCAAATAAACCAAATAAAAAATTAAAAACTTATGTGGAAAAAATCTCTGACTTGATTTGGAAAGGAAAATTGAGACTTCGTCAATTAGCAGGAATAGACACAGCAGAAATTGTCATACCTTTAACTAAGGAGGACATTGAAAAATTATGGACAGAAAGTGAACCTTGGCAAAGAGCTTGCAATAACTATTTGGGAGAAATTAACAGCAAATATCCCAAAAGTGATAGAATTGATCTTATAAAGAGAGCTGACTGGATCTTGCCTCAAATTGTACGGGAAAAACCCATATCTGGAGTTCGTACATTTTATACAGATGCCAACAAACAAGGAAAGGCAGGTTACAAATCAGAAAATTTAAGTAAAATGTTTCAAAGTCCTTAAAATTCAGTTCAAAAATCAGAATTGTATGTTATTCTGTTGGTATTAATGGATTTTTCAGAACCTCTCAACATAGTAACTGACTCTCAGTATGCTGAAAGAGTAGTATTAAATATTGAGACTGCAGAATTTATCCCTGATACTTCAGAATTAACTTCACTATTTATTCAATTACAAGATACAATCAGGAAAAGGAGTCATCCTTTATATATAACTCACATTCGATCCCATACTGGTCTTCCAGGCCCTCTAGCACAAGGCAATGATGAAATTGATAAATTATTGATAGGAAATGTGCTGGAGGCCTCAGAATTTCATAAAAAAACATCATGTCAATAGTAAAGGTTTAAATAAGAATTTTCCTATAACCTGGCAACAAGCCAAAGAAATAGTAAAGAAATGTCCTACTTGTTCCTTCTACACTCAAACACCATTACCAGCAGATTGTAACCCAAAGGGTACTCAAAGGGATGAAATCTGGCAGATGGATGTGTTTCACTTTGCAGAATTTTGAAAATTGAAATATGTACACCATACCATTGATACTTATTCAGGATTTCAATGGGCAACTGCTTTGAGTTCTGATAAAGCTGATTCTGTGATCACTCATTTACTAGAAGTTATGGCCATCATGGGTATACCTGCACAAATTAAAACTGGCAATGCTCCATCTTATGTCTCTGTTAAATGAAACATTTTTTTGCTTATTACAATATAAAGCATATTACAAGCATTCCACATAATCCTACAGGTCAAGCAGTTATAGAAAGATCAAACAGAACTCTAAAGGATATGCTAAATAAACAGAAACGGGTAACAAAAAACCCAGAAATAGACTGCATAATGTTCTATTAACTTTGAATTTTCTTAATGCCAATGAGAAAGGAACAACAGCTGCAGAGAGATATTGGACAACAGAAAAAACTACAGAATTAAACCAGCTTCTATACTTTAAGGATGTACTGACCTCAGAATGGAAACCAGGGTATGTGTTACATTGGGGACAAGGTTTTGCTTTTGTTTCTACAGGAGAAGATAAGCTGTGCGTACCATCAAAATTGATAAAGGTTCGATTTGAACAAGAGAAACCTCTTAATTAGAGGAGGTGATAGCTCATCAACCAGCATGAACATCCAATTTAAACTAACTTATACCAGTAACACATGTCTTTTCATTTAATCAGATAATAACTTGCCAAAAAGGAACATCCCCAAAATTAGTCTTGGGGAAAGGTTTTTGTTTTTGTCTTTTAGGAGAATGAAGGTTAAGGAATCTGAAGAACACTGGACAAATGAGACAACTGAAGAAAAGGGACAAATCATCTATCCCAGGAAACAGAGTGAAATGGCGTATGGGTATGTATTATGTAAAAAATTTTATGTCTTCCTAAATGTTTGTTTCTGCTCTTCTCTAAAGATTTAACACTATTGGGCTTCTAATAGTCCCAGTACAATTAAAATTTAAAGCTGACTTTGGAGTTGGAGAATGGCTCTCTCCTTCTTTAAACTCAAGCATGTTGTTAAAAGGAAAATGCAAACTCCCTGTATCATGCCAGAAGAAAAGAGCCATCTTCTGCTATGGGACAGGAAAATAACCAAATTAATTAATTATTAATTAATTAATTAATTCTATTACTAATCTCAACTCTGATTCTATTCTGATTCTTTAAACTTTTCTTAAAGTATGAATTTTATATCAAAATTTACAAGATTAATATATATAGATAGATAGATATGTATACATTTTAAACTTTGTTAAGATATGAATGGTCATATAGAGTACTAACTAATTCTAGAAAGAAAAAGACTTCAATTAGCTGCATATATATGTCTTTGTGTTCGAGTCTCTTATCAGTTTTCTGCAGGAATTCGCGGCCAGGCCTAACATCAACTGAAGTCTCCAGGAAGAAGATGGGGCCCCACAACAACAACAATTCCACTAAGCTGACAAATATCACTAAGCTGACAAACATCATCTATAGATCAGCTTTGAACTACAAAGTGCTCAGAGCAATTTTGAGAGGGCTAGCTGAGATGATCCAGTCTCAAAGACTACTTGAATATGGACTTGAGATAAACCCTGAACTTTGGCATTATACACAGAGTGGATAATGAAGGATATAGTTACCTTTCCTAGAATTTGACAATTAACCTAAAATTTTTCTTTCAGGATAAAGATAACTTCGCCCATACCCAGCAGGAAGCAATTTTAAGAATACGATGCCCACATTCCCAAAGAGGTGGTGTGAGGCAGGTGGTTTTTTGGTCTTTTTAATGGGTTTTGTGTCTGGGATAATTTTCACTGTTTAGGGGGGTTGGTTACAAGTTGTTGTCAAGGGTTAGGAAAAAGGCTAAGCAAAGGAGATTAGATTTAAGGTTCTTGTTTAAAAAAATAGAGAAAGAAAGAAAAGAAAAGAAAAGAAGAAAAAGACAATTACTAGTTTTAAATACTTTACATTGGATTGGATTGTTTTATATTGTATACAAATTATATATATTCAGATTGAGAGTGTTAGAAAATGATATATGTATATTTCTAATTGTACTTATACCATTCATTTAACAATGCAATTTTCTGATCCTTGAATGTTATTATTACCAACTATTAGGATATAAAGAAATGGAAGTTAGTAGTTAGAAATTACAATAGAACTTGTAGTCATATTAGATATGTTTTAAAAATTGAGCAGATATATTTTAGACAGGTCATCTTCAAACCCTTCAGAGATCTACAGAATATGGCATTTAAAACGTTTTAATAACTTAGAGAATTTTTCTTTTTTGAGACATGTCGGCTCCTGGCAGTACCAATCTACTTCAGAGGAAATATGGGCATTGAAGAAACTGCATATGGAGTTAACTTTCATTTTGGCAAAAGTTAGCCACTGGACAACAAAGTATCCTCAAATCAACTGCTGACAAAATGGACAGACAGGACATGAAACAAAGGACTACTGATTCCTGCCAAAACAAGTGTGGTTATGGCTTTATCAAAAGGCATCTTCTGAGGCCAGGACAATATGGCACCATCCTGGATGTGGCCTTTGCAATTCAGAAAAGGTACAGTGCCCTTTTCTTCGAAGGCAGCTGAACAGGCAGTGGGCCGATGGCTTCTGATGTGCAATGGAACAGCAGCTGAAACAGTTATTCTTGAAGAGTAACTAAGTTCACGCCTCTCAATAGTAGACTGGCATTTGATAGTGGGATGTGGAAAAGAATGGGATGCTGAGATGAAGCCATATATACACAGCCAAGAAGAATGGACAGCTGAATTAAAAAACCATGAACAATTTCCAGAACTTAAAATCCTGAATCATGACATGACACTAGTGGAATTCAGGTGTTTCTGGTACATGGAATGCTCTCACCTAATGTGAAGTTGAACTGTTGACCTTGTGTACATCCTACTTCACAAATGATTCTGTCAGATATGCTAAGCCTATAGGCTGAAGATGATGCCCCACCACTGCAGGGAAACCTCAGGTGACTGTCCAGGGAGCTGGCTGTTTCTGTCAACTCACAATTTTTTGGAAGTTGCTTGCATGCACTTCCTGTTTTATTTTTGTTAGGTAATATTATTTCCTTCTTGGGTCTCTGAGGGAGCTGAAGATTAGTTAATTATAGTTGAAGATTAGTTAGTTATAGTTGAAGTTTAGTTAGTTATAGTTGAAGACTAGTTAGGATATAGAAAGTGAATTAGGTACATTTTGGACTTACCAAAATAGGATAGATAATGGAATTATTTTCTCTGAATTTGTCAAATACAAATGGACTAGACATTGTTTAGGTGTTTATTACTTGTATATATTGTATATAGTTATTGTACTTTTGTATGTAGTTTTTCTTATGTTAGTTATAACCTTTTTCCTTTTTTCTTTTTATTAAAATAGAAAAGGGGAAATATGGTGGTATGGTGGTATTTTATTTGTACTGAAATGTGATTTTAATTGTGTGTTAATAAATAAAGATGCCCTGGGGTCAGAGCTATTAGAGCCACAGCAAAAGCTGGTTGTGGTGGTACACACCTTTAATCCCAGCACTTGGCAGGCAGAGCTAGGTAGACCTCTGTGTAGTCAAGGATACAGCCAGCACTGGAGTCACACGCCTTTAATCTCAATACCATAGAATACCTGGAGGGCTGTACAACAGACAGTGTTGAGGCAGTCATGTGGTTGGTTTTACAACCAATAAGAAGGCAGAACTGAAAGACTATATAGAGACATACACGCAGGAAGTACGCCCCTTTCAGAGAGCTCTCTTGGCTAAAGAGGATCGCTGAAGTAGGAAGGGTAAGGCTCTTAGCTCTGACCTCTTGGCTTTCTTCTCTGAATCGGCTCTGTGTTTGTTAATTAATAAGACAGTTGGTTACATCTACAATGGAGCTACATTATTTGCATTTACACTGCTAGATTTTTCATTTATTTTGTATTCTTTTTTCATTTTGGAGTAAGATATATATGGTTTGTTCTTTATTTTGCAAGAGCTTCAAGTTAAGGGACTTTTGATTTGTAAAGAGTCTTTGAATTTTTAATTGCTTAAAAACTTCAAGAGTATGGGACTTTGAAATTTTGATTGTATTTTATGTGATGATGTTAAAATGAGAGCTCAGAGACAAGAAATATGAAAATTTTGGCTTTAAGTGAAGCGTTTGGGTTGTAAGTTTACAAATGCAATGTCCTAGTTATCAAACTGGCATATTGACACAAAATAAGATCCGCTAAGAAGTCCCAATTGAATATCTTCACTAGTTTATCTTATGAAATTACCTCTGAGGGATTATCTTAGTTGTTAATTGATGTAGGGTGACTCAGCCTACTTTTGGCTTTGCCATTCCCTCGGCTAGTGGTCTGGAGCTCTATAAGAAAGTTATCTAAACAATTGCCTCAGAGATGCCAAGTGAGGAAGCCAGCAAGCAGTGTCCATCCCATAGTATTTTAGTTCCTGCCATGAATTTTCTCAGTGATAGACTCTAAAAAAGTGTCCTTCAATACAAATTTCTGGTCTTTTCCTGTCACATTGTGTTTTCTTTCTTCCTTCATGTGAGATTTCCCCCTCTTCCATACATCCTCACCTCCATTATATTTTATATAGACATGTAAAGCCATTAAGCCATTTATCAAACACTCAAACCATAAGACACAATAATCTATCCTTTCTTCATATCACATGATAATCGAAACAGAGCGACTTGGAGAATTGAATTTCAGTAGAAAGAAAACAAAAACACCTTAAATTCATAATTGTTACCAGTCCCACTATGAAATAAAGACATATGAGATTAAAATAAAATAATTGACAAAGGCTTGTCTACCACTAGTAAAAGAAAGTATTGTATGTTTGTTGGGACATTAGTTATGGGATTAAGTACATGGCAGATATAGCCATGATATAACAGATAAATGGATTGTGAAATTGAGACAGATACACAGCACATTATTCCTCAACTGTCAAAAGTGCAGAGTTATTTTCCTTGGATAAAATATGGGTGGAGTTCTGCCCAACAGTTATGCACTAAAGTTTGTATAATCAACCACTAGCTGGATAATAATAACAAACATTTAAAGCAGAAGCCTATGAAGATTTTTGACATTCTGCACTCTATCCCAAAGTGTCATGCACATTTCATAATGTAAAACTCAGATAGTCCATCTTCAAGACTCACAAAATACTCACATTTCCAACACTATTTCAAAGCTCAAGTTCAATAGGACGGCAGGATATAGGATAGCATTTGGGGAAGGTTAAGTATAACACTATTTTTTTTTTATGAAAAGCTATATGGAAACCTACTACTTCCTAAAATAGATACACATATTAATGGAGTTTTAATTGAAATGGAATTATCATTTAACTCAAGTGGAAGTAAGATCAACATAAGGAGAAAACTATTCTAACCTCATTTACATATAAAATGTATTTTAAAATGTCAATACATACAGACAGACTACATAATATGATGGTGGTTACTAAACCTTTGTAGTAATAGAAAATGGGAAAACGTGTAAAAATATGAGGAAACAAATGTATAAGATGAAATAAAATAATTTACAACACAAGATCTCTATGTAGTAATAATGTATTACATTCAGAACTTTCTTCTAAAACAGCTTTTACTATATGGAGAGAAAGAAAATTTACTTCATATATCTATATATCTATTCATCTATATGTATGTGTGTGTAAATACACCTATATGTTAGTGTATATAATTTTAACAACCATTTTGTCACATATCACACAACATGATGACAAACTCTTAGCTTGTACTCTCAATTTTACATTAAATTACAAATATGGACAGTACTGACCTCCAAGGCAGAGTTATGACTGGAGGAAGAGAGGGAACTCACAGAGGCAAGGAAGTATTTTGTGTCTTGATTTGATTTTGAGTCAAGTCATTATATTTATCCAAGCAAATTTATTGAACTACACATTTCTTTAATCTGTTCATAATACTTTTTCTTAATTATACTTTAAATTATCAAATGCAGCAGCATTTAAGAATGAAATATTATTTTACAGAAAATGTTACCTCACTCAAGATAATATTTTCTAGGTTCAGTCTTTTATCTATGAATTTCATGATTTCTTTTTTGTTTAGAGCTGAATAGTATTCCATCATGTACAAGTACCACATTTTCATTATCCATTCATCTGGTTGAAGTCATTTGTGTTGTTTCCTTTTCCTGGCTTCTGTGAAGAAGGTGTCAGTGAACACTGGTGAACAAGTATCTGTGGACTAGGATGTTCAGTTCTTTGGTCATATGCCAATGGGTAGTATAGCTGGTCATATGGTCGATACATTTTTAGTCTTTGAAGATTCTCCATCCTGTTTTCCAGAGTGGCTACAGCAGTTCACAGTCCTACAAGAATGAATGAGGAAGAGGTCTACTTTCTCCACAACCTGGACAGCATTTGTTGTCAGTTTTTTTGTTGTTCATTTTATGTGTTCTGTTTGGGGTGCCATGAAATGTCAAGTTGTTTTAGTTTTCATTCTTCTCATTGCTTAGGATGATAAGGACTTTTCAAGATTTTATTAACAATTTTCACTTATTCTCTTTAGAATTCTCTGTTTAGGTCCCATTCCCACTTTTCAAATGGTAATTTGGTATTTGGAATCTTTATTTTTGAAATCTTTATATATTCTGCATATAAACCCTCTATCTGGTGTGAAACTGGCAAAGATTATCTCCCATTCTATAAGGTTTTTTTTGTTTCCTGGTTGATTACTTCTTTAGCTGTGCAGAAGTTTTTAGTTTTATGAATTTACTTATCCGTTGTTTATCTCAAATCCCTAGCAAATAGAGTCCTGTCCATAAAGACAAATACGACACAGACTTTCTTATCAGTAGTTCCTAGCTCCAAATTCTCAGATGTGCATATACAACATGGAATAACCACAAACCAGAAAAGTATAAAGAGGCCATATGTTGGGGGGGGGCTTGGGAGGGAATAGCAGGATAGAGATGATATGAAGTGGGAATTGGAATAATGCATAGGGGGTCTGACAGGGTTAGAGGGAGGAAGGTCAATACAGAAGGAAGAAGAGGGACATGGAACTAAAAATAGGAAGATTGCTTTTTAAGGCCTTAAGGAATGACATTATTTTTTATATTTCCTTAAAATTATACATAATACATGAATTTATATGTACATATATAAAAAGTGTATATATGAAATTATATATATATGTATATATTGTATAGTATATATGAAACTATACACAATACATGAATATTTATACATGTATATTTACATACATATATACCTGTATGTATACACACACACTCTCCCTATCATCTATCTATCTATCTATCTATCTATCTATCTATCTATCTATGTATCTATCTCTCTATATATATTCATACAAACATCTTAAAGGAAGTTAAGCCATTTGGGCTGATAATATTCCCCACAGAACCAGTTCTAGTCATGAGAAACCTCTTTTTGTATGGTTGGTCAGGGTAGTCCTTCTGACTCCCAAAACAATATAGTTTATAGATGTAACCATTGGTCACTTCTTAGCGGTTGAGGATAGGCCTCTATTGCTGAAGATACTTCATATTTAGGACAAAGGACTCAGATGATTTGAGCTTGAGCTGACCTCTTCCCTGCAGTATGGCTTCCAGGATTCCAGAATATACTATACAAACTGCCAAAGGACGGGAACAATTAAACAATTCTACCAAGCTTCAATACTCATGAATCATTTTAAAAAGAAAATGTAAACCTTCATAATTAAGTTATGGATGCTATGCACTCCTGGAAATAATGTAAATCTGACAGAAATTTAATTCCAGGGGAAATCAGTTCAATGACACTCATTGGAGTTTTTTCATGAGGGGTCAGAGAGTCAGAGAGAGAGAGAGAGAGAGAGAGAGAGAGAGAGAGAGAGAGAGAGAGAGAGTCAGGGCAAAGACAAGGGAGGAAGAGGGAAGACATGACAATGAAATGCTAACCAAGTCATTGGGAAAGGGAGAAACTGGAGATGGTCTTTCTCTACCTTCAAGTGTGCTTGGATGTTGATGTAAAAAACCTGACCTTATTCTTTCAATGCTGAAGATGGCAGATACTTGAAATTCAAGACTCAAATGGGTGAATGGAGATTTAGAATATGAAGTCTGAAAGATGCATATTCATTTTCTAAGCAATTTATATAAGAAACATTTTTAAATCATACATATATTCTAAAATGTGAGGCTGTTGAAGGAAACAGGAATTGTGGAAATTTCAATTACTTTATCTCAATGTTTAGAAAACAAATTGTAAAAAATAGGGACATTTCTATTAAATATAGTATTCATTTAATCTTTATCAAGTTCAGAAACCCTGACCTTCCCTGTGCTGCCGTGGGCTTCCTTTGGAGGGTTTGTCTATAGTGAGAGTTTTCCTGGCCTCAAGTGATTTGATTAAAAAGTTTACATCACATAGGGATACAGTGAGGCCCACATAAGGCAGCTTATGGTATTGCAGTCAGTTTCTGTTCAACAAGCCCCATTTCACCCATTTCCTACAAAATGACTATTTTCTCAATCAGTTGAACAATGTTGTGAAAATGGCCCACACAGATAAAGGCCAAGGGGATATTATAAACAACTGTGTCTGATCAAGGACTCACTCAACTACTACATCAGACTGTTTCCTGTTATCAATGATTTCCTGAAGAAGAAGAAGCCCTGCCTCTACCTTCTTCTCAGGAGTATCCTCCATGACTCTCTGCATATGAATCTTTGGAGTCTGCTACTGGAACGTGCAAGGCCTAATGGAGTCAACAAGGAAGTAAATGATGGGCTTGGCACAGCTGTTAACACAGGACAGGAAAGCTGTAATTGCATAAACATTGCAAGGGAAAACTCTCTGCAACTCCATAATCCAATCTAAGAGGAACCAATTAATACCAAAGGGAAGACCAAAGAGTAAGAAGACCAGCACTGTGAGTGCAATGGTCACATACAACCTGGTCACAGGAATCCTCTGTGAGCCACAGAAGATCCTGACCAACAGGACTAGGCTAGATCCACAAGAAACCACAGATAATACTAATATAAATGCAGCAGTGATAAAATTATAAGTCCTACAGAAAGAATGGTCATAATAACTAAGTAGTAAGCCACAACCATCCCCAGACAGGAGGCTTAACAGTAGAGAGAAGGCCCAGAGCAGTGCACACAGTACAGATGACATGTGTCTTGGGCATTGGCACTGGTATGAGATGGGCCACAAAACTGACAGACAATGCTCAACACTGATGACTGCAATCATACATAAACCTGCAAGGTAAGCAAAGATTAATACATTGATGAGAAATATGGGAATATTGAAGTAGGAGGTATGAAACAGAAGAAGGATATGCTTCAGGGCATACATTGCCTGAAAGCAAAGGTAGAGTAAGTCAGCCCCAGCAAGGTTGAAGATATATACAGAGAATTCATTCTCTTGCATGTGGGAGGCCTGAATCCGCAGCACTATGGCATTTCCCGCTAGCCCAACCATGGCAATGATGACAGTAAGAATATTGATGATTTTATCCATGGTGACACAGTGTAAGCTTTCAGTGTAGTAACTTCCATTTGTTGTTATGTTGTCAGTGCTCCAGGCTAGGGTGGATGGACCCATGCTTGAGAATGTTCCATTGATGTTCCTGTAAAGTAAATTGAGATATGAATACATGAAACTTTCTGTCAAGACCACCTGGCTATGTGGGAATGTCTGGCACAGGTTCATAAGGAGGGGATCAAACCATACAGTGCTAGAAACTTCTTTAAATCCAGTTTGTACTGTTCAGTCTATCTGCAGACCACTGCCTTTAGGGATTTGGGGCAGCTGATGGTCCCAGTCCAGTTGCTAAGCATCTTATGCTGTCTCAGGAAGAGACAGAATTCTGAAACTAACTTTCTTCTTGTTCCAGGGCTGAGGTTCCTTCTCTGGTGTAGGAATATGGAAGATGTTGGCACAAGCCATAGCTGCCCTTAGTCACTGTAAGTGGTCTACCAAAAAGGGAAAGTGGAATCATGAATGAGAGTCATGAAGGGAATGTGACTTATGAAGACCTGTGTAGGAAAAGTCACACCTCTTAAGCTAGAAGGGCTGAGTCTTCATTTTAAAATTTTAAAACTAGAAGTCAGAGAAGCCTTGGAGGACATCAAGCACTTTTCTGTGTGTGATTATGTCACTAGTGTCCAGTTCTCTACAGGGTTACCGGGGAGAGTTAAGAACTATAACAAATGAGCAAGTTCAAGGGTAGTTGAAAATTTGGAGTAAATGTGGTTCTGGTTGTGACTAGTACCTACATGCATAGCACAAATCTCTGGCATGAAAAGCATGGGCTAAGCCTGGTGGTGGTGGCGCCCGCCTTTAATCCCAGCACTCAGGAGGCAGAGGCAGGCGGATCTCTGTGAGTTCGAGGCCAGCCTGGTCTACAGAACGAGATCCAAGAAAGGCGCAAAGCTACACAGAGAAATCCTGTCTTGAAAAACCAAAAAAAAAAAAAAAAGCGTGGGCTGTGCTGCAGAGGAAGCTAGAGAGCGCCTCCATTTGGGAATAGTGTTCTCACCCCTGAGAAGAGCTTTTAGATCTATACACGGCTGGAAACAGTCTGGAAAACAGAGCAGCATAGCTGGGAGGTATAGCCTCATTCAGAGCTTTCTTTCCACTCCACTTCTCCATACAGACATCCTTAATAGGCTTCTATTTTTCACCCCTAAAGCTACAGAGACATTTGAAGAAAAGAAAGCCTTTCTTTTCTTAATTTTATATTCATTTTACATACCAACCACAGATCCACCTTTAATTCCTCCTTTTGCTCCTCCCCTACCCTCATTGAACGCCTCTCAGCCATACCACCCCTCATTCCATCCTCCAAAAAGATAAGTTCTCTTATGGGGGGACAATAAAGCCTGGTACATTTAGCTGAGGCAGGACCCAGTCCCTCCCCCCTGCCTCAAGGGTGAGCATGGTGTCAGACCATAGGAAATGGAATCCAGAATACCAGTTCATACGCCAGGCACATTTCCTGATCACACTGCCATGGGCCCCTCAAACAGACCCAGCTACACCACTGTCTCCTGTATGCACAGAGTCTAGACTGATTCCGTAGCTAAGACAGCTTTTCTTTCCCACACTGGCCAAAGGTGCAGAATGAGAGCTCTTCTGGTGCTTGCAGAAGCTTAGCCTGAACAGTACCCACATAGAAAGCCTCACATCACAGGATCCTTCTGGATAACTTCTTATTCTAGACAGAGGCCTTCATAAAGGAGAAACCATCTGAGAATATTGAGGCAGAGGTCCAGGCTCAGAGAAAGCCCCCAGAAGACCTTACAAGCTAACTTCACACTAGGACTTTGATGAAAATCATCCAATAAACTCAGTTGTGTTCACCAAGATCATACCATTCATTCTTGGAGCCTTGATCACTCCACAGGAGCACATGGTTTTAATCCAGGAAACCATCTTAGGGCATCAACAGCTTAAAATAGACTGGTACTAGGTAAGCAGCTGACCCAAACACATTGAGTGAATTAGGGTGCATGATAAGATATTCCCAAAGACAGAATAAAGAGATTATGTTAAATAAAAAAGATGAGGTGTGGTCTCCAAAAGAAACAATAAAATAAAATACAATGACATAAAGATTGAACTGTCAGCGTATCATTAAAAAAATGACAGGAGGGTTGGAATGATGGCTCAGCAGTTTAGAGCACAGGCTGCTCTTCCATAGATCCTGAGTTCAATTCCCAGCAACCACATGGTGACTAACAACCATCTGTAATGAGACCAGGTGTCATTTTCTGGCATGCAAGCATACATGCAGGCAGAACACTGCCTACATAATAAGTAAATACATTTTTAAAATGAGATGAAAGTAGAAAAAAAGACTGATTGAGAGGAAGAAGATCAACAGGATTGTTCAGGGCTGAGAGAAGGTAACAGAGGGTGAATACGATCACAATGAATTGTTACATGTATGAAATTGAAAAAATGATAATCACATACATAAATGGTATTCACAGTGATTTAGTCAATGTTATTCCAAGATGCAACGGTGGTTAAACATGGCTAAATAAAAAAAATAATGTAATAAAGAGCATAATATGAACCAATATTGATCATTTCCAAGTACGTAGCAAATGAAGGAAGAAAACTTAATGCCACCCAGGGTGACAATCTGTGAAGAAACTTGAAAAAGAAATAGTATATCCTAACATGATAAAAGCAATATAGCACAAAGTGATAGCCAACAGCTCTCTGAATTGGGCAAACACAATATTGTTTAACAAATATGAAACAAGCATGACCTCTTGACCTGTTATATTCAGCATTGTGCTTGACATCTTCATAAAAGCAAAAAATCAAGAGAAAGAAAAACATCCAATTTAAATTTTAAAGGATAAAAATACCTTTATTTAAAAACCATATATCCTAGAAGTATCTTAGTGTATCAGACAGTGAAGATGGGATGTATTTATATTCTCATCCTCAGACAGTGTGAGATGTCGACATTGTTTATTCAAATGAATGCACACATGCAAATCTTTAAAACATTAGATGATGAATCATGTATAAATTAAAAAGGCAAATGCAACAAAAGTCACTGAGCAGCTCTAACAAAGTGATAAAGAAATACTCAACATTTCTAACTCTTTTTGTCAACAACCCTGAGTATATTCACAATTATTCATGCATGGACAAATCATTGACACTGATCATGGGCAGGACATTGAGGTAAAGACCCAACACAGCTTAGTTAAGCAGAAAGACACACTTATGTGCACAGCCTGGTGATGGATGTGGTTCTGACATGATTGCTTAGGAGAGGAAGGCGGAGTAAGGAACGGGAGGTGAGGTCTAATTGCTGCTGCAGAGAGGGACCTGAAACATAGGCGTGTTTAATAGATGACTGCTAAGTGGAGTGCATTAAATGAGAAAGAAAAACCTAACATAACATGAGCTTTCTCCATGATTTCTTCTAGAAGGTGGAAGAAGATAATGAGTTTTCTCTGATGACAAAAGCTTTCTGTGCAGACTGAAGAGAAGCTGAGAAGGTGCAGCAATTGAAATTCTAATAGTGATGGATAGGCAGTTGCAACTAGACTCTAGTTAGTATAGTAACAGGAAGGATGAGCTCATATGTAAACTAAATGAATTCATTCTTTAAAAGCTTACCTATATTGTCACCTTGAATCCCCACTAGAGCATGTGATGTAAGAATGAATTTTTGTTTTTTTAACCAGTTTTCAGAGGATGGAATTGTAGCATAGAAGGATGAGTAATTATACTCATCTCTGCTAATATGTTTGTCAATCCAGAAAAAATGCCTCACTAACATCACTAACAGTACAGTCTCTCTCTCTCTCTCTCTCTCTCTCTCTCTCTCTCTCTCTCTCTCTCTCTCTCTCTCTCTCTCTCTCTCCGTGTGTGTGTGTGTGTGTGTGTGTGTGTGTGTGTGTGTGTGTGTGTGTGTGTGTAGCTAGTATTTGTAGCAGTTACAGGCAGATGTCAAGTTTTTCTTCAGTAGATCACTACCTCACATTTTGAGACAGGGTTTCTTACTGAACATGGAACTCATAGACTCAACAGCAGATCAGTAAACTCCAAGGATCCTCTGGTCTCTGCATCCCCAGCACTGGAGTTTTGGGTATGCTCTGCCAGACCTGGATTACTCTGGAGGTAGGAATTCATGTTATCATGCTTATACCACAGTTAATTCCTAAACTAATCCATCTACTAGGAAAGGATTACCCGCTTTGACAAATTGTGTACACTAGAACACTCTGTGCCTATTAGAAATGAATAATGGAAAAGCACAGGAGAATTACTCTCTCTATAAGCAGGATAGCAGCCACAATTGTGGATAAATAAAATCCCTAGCTAAAAAACTTGTGAAACAGCAGGAGAGAAGTCAAATGGGGCTGAGAAGGGAGGTGGTGGAAATCAGCATAAAAGTGGTGATGGTAGTGTTTACCTATAACCCCTGGACATGCTTTCCTTAAAAATATTTGTTGTGATGTTATCCCTTGGGAAAGCATGGTTAAATATACAAAAGTGGTTTCCTGAATCACATTAATATCATAACCTTGAGTTTTTCTCTCTGCATCTCTTCTGTTGTTTTTCTCTGTTCTCTGCTCCACTTTCCCCTATTTTTGAGAAGATACCAAAAATCTTTCTATGATCCCATGCTTGAGAGACCTTCAAGACCTTTATAGACTGCCAGAGAGGCCAAGTCAATTAATTTTTCTCTTAATGAATTAGCTGAGTTTTTAATTAAAAGGGATCCCCATTTTCATACTTTCTGGATTAGATAACAAAAACATTACCAGAAAATGGAGATTCAGACATGAGTGGTGAAATGCAACAAGGCTGTGTCAGGATTTTATAGGAACAAGACACTTGCTCCTCTGTGTGTCTTCCCTGCACTGACTTGTTGATGTGGTTGAAAGTCCTTGACCACAGCATGCTACTGCCCCTTTAGGTCTGAAGAATAGCAATACTGTAGTTCTTGTGTCTGGCTAGGTGCAGCTGCAAACCCACTCATAATAACTTTTTTGAAAGGTATTTTCTACAATTCTGTATTTGAGTAGCCACTCTCATGCTATCAAAAATAAGAAATATATTTCTCTGCACACATTTCAGTCTAATCTTGTTACTTTGATCAAAAATTGGTGAGTCTCCCCAACAAAAGCAGCACTAGAATACAATGCAAACAAGACAAAATAATTCTGATAGGGATGGGGGAGAAATGATCTAATGACAGTTAAATCTAGAAATCTCACAGTGGAAGAAGACTTGCAAGCAAGGAAGTTTTTCTTTCCATCTTTCTCTCTGCTTTCTGACATTTCACGGAAGTGCCTTATCTCACCTCAAGAGCTGTCCTTTTCTCTAAGTTTCTTTCTATTTGAAGCTGTTGGTGACAGTTCAAGGACACAAGAGAGCAAAAAGCAAGATGTTAGCATTGTATTTTCTACCCATCTCCTGTTATTGACATTAGCAGTGCTTCTCTGTGCACTTAGTTATCCCTCTTACTACTGACCTCTCTTCCCCCCTCCCTCATCTCTCTCATACTCCAGTACCAATTCTTTCTGCTGATTATTGGAGCCAAGGAGTGGACATCTTCCTTCACCCTCTTGCTTTATCATTATTCTTTATTCATCTCCTCTGTCCCTACAATCTGTGGTCTTTGTAAATGAACATTTCCTGTGCTATTCTTCAGTTATTCAAATTCTATCCATCTGTTTCTTCCTGAACGCAACATACAAACTTTACAGATCAGCTTTGAGAAACAACAAACAATGAGCCTATTGTCAGGGTTTTGCCCTGGGAAACAAACTATTCACATTCCCTTTCTCCTTAAAGAAATAACAGACATGAATATGAATGATTTTGACAAAAGTAAGAAAAGTCTGTTTAAGCCAGTCCATCTCTCTGCTTCAAAAGGAAGCTTCTGTCTCATTCCTTCCCAGGAGAAACCTTGGGACCCTGCATGCTATGTTTTGTGGTAGCAACACAGGAATATGGATCTAGAGAAAACTCCAAGACAGTAACTCTCTGAACATTGTTGCAATATACCCTTACCTTTCTTCCATCTTCAGGTCTAGAGGTGAAGAGCTGACCAAGGCTCAAGAAGGCCCTTTCACAGATTGGTTCTAGACTCTGCTTCCTTGTTCTGGAATTGGGATTTGCATTTAGGAGCTGAGTAAATGTTTCTGACCCAGGTGAGGCTTATGAAAATCTTGAGCAGACCTTGTGACTTCCAGTAAGTATACAGGGAACAAGTTACACACTGAAAACCTTTGAGTCCATATTCCCACTAAGATGTTTCTTGGCATCTTCCCCATTTCCTCTCTCTCTTCAGCCTCTCCTATCCCATCCTTTTATGTCTACTTATGTAAAAATAATTACTCTTCCCTAATTTATTGACCAACTTCAATAATAGGTTGCAACATCAAGTAGTATCAGCTTGTGTTGTGTGAGTACATAACTGAAAAATAATATCATGCCTCACATATCAGCCTCTACCATCCCATCCCAACTGATCTACCTACCTGTAAATATTTTTGTTCTCTCCATTAAGGGACAATCCCCACCACAGCTAGCAACATCAAAAGTGCATGCTTTGGTTTGGTGACTGTATAATTGAAGCATAAGCAGACCATGCAGACTTGCATGGCTCTGCATGGTGATGGTATGCCACTCTTGGTACTTCTTCCACAGCAGTAATGCACTCATTGTGGTGTTCTTCCCAGGGACATTCAAGCTGACAGTCCTTCTGAATCCTCTGCAGGTATCCTAAATTCCAACTCTCACTGATCTTCACACATTTATTAGTAGTGAAGAATCTACCTGCCTCTGTCTTAATCTTCTAGGCCAACTGATAGTAAAAACAAACTAGGTTCAGTCCTGTTTATGGTTAAAACTCTGGTTTATAGTGATTGGCTTATGTCTCATCTGTAACCATAAGTAGAAATGGTTCTGTACTGCCTGTTCCAGGAATAGTAATCATGTCTCTGTTTCAAAACATTGTTTATAACCATCTCTTATGGTGATAATTTATTTGTACTGAAATGTGATTTTATATGTATGTTAATATATAAAGTTGCCTGGGGGTTAGAGATAATAGCAAGCCATAGCAGAGCTGGGCATTTGTGGTGCATGCCTTTAATCCCAGCACTTGGTAGGCAGAGCTAGGTAGATCTCTGTGTTGTCAAGGATTCAGCCAGCATTGGAGACACAGGCCTTTAATCTCAATACCAACCATAGATGATCTGGAGTTCTGTACAAACAGGCAGTGAGGAAGCGGTCATGTGGTTGGGTTTACAACCAATGAGAAGGCAGAACAGAAAGTCTATATAAAGACAAACACTCAGGAAGT
Source organism: Peromyscus eremicus (assembly GCF_949786415.1). NCBI lineage: Eukaryota > Metazoa > Chordata > Mammalia > Rodentia > Cricetidae > Peromyscus > Peromyscus eremicus. Next base: position 147,728,045 of record NC_081416.1, read on the forward strand.
GGGTCTCTCTTGGCTGAAGAGGCTAGCTGCAGCAGACGGGTAAGGCTGTTAGCTCTGATCTCTTGGCTTTCTTCTTTGCATTGGTCCTGTGTTTCTTATTTAATAAGATGGTTGTTTACATCTACAATCTCTCAACTCTACCTTTGTTTCAAAAGGTTATATGATCACCAATGAATACCTTGTTATAACTACCTGTTGTGATTACCTTATTTCGACCACATGCTATGTTTTGATCCTGTAATCCTGCCTATTTCCCCCATTTGAAAATCCCTTACACATGATATGTATAGAAGCAATGTCTTCCTCATATCCAATGCTGAAATCTGGAGCCCATCTTAGGGGGCAGTAGCTCATGTACATGAATCAAAATCCTTGCTTTAATGAATTGCTGTTTTTAATTTTTTTGGCCAGAATGATTTGGGTTACTGGTCTTTCTCCTCCCATCTTTTGGATTAACACTAGCACCTCTGAACAGAAATGTTATTTTTATTTTATTTCATCAGTATAAAAAAATGTGTTGGGCCACCCATCTTGTGAAAAGCCAATTTCAGCATGTGTACCAGTTCATACAACCTACTTCATTAAATTTGTTAATCTTTATGTTCTCAGAGTGTAAATGTTCTGAATTTTAAGTATTTTCTTCTATGATTTAACTTTACATTCTTCTAATCACAGGCACCTTTGGTTCATTTCCAGTTTTTTTTTAAATATGTTATTTCATTTGGAAGACAAGAGGGAAAGTACATTGTAGACTGTGGGGAAAATACTGTGCTTTCTATGTGGATTAACTGTGTCCACCATGTAGTGGACACTTGTTCAGCAAGGATGATAGCTTTGGAAGGATCTGTGGGGCATTTAAGGGGTGAATCCTAATGGCTGGCCCTTAGGGGACTTGGTTCTGGGTTCACATGTGATCTATAGTGGTGTTTGAGAGTTGTCATAAAAGGAGCATGCCTGGCCTTACTTGGGTCTCATTGCTTCCTGTGTGGAGACTGGATCTTTCCTTTGCACATGCTCCAACATGCAGCCTTGGTCATGCCCAGAACCCTGCAACACTTGAGATGTTCAAAATGATGCAGTCTCAGTGGGATCTGCAGTATAGGTAATTTTGTTTCACTAACATCAAGTACCCTTTCTGTTAATGTATTATATCAGTGTGGGGGTTCACATAACTACAGGGTAGGTAGAGGGTATACTAATACATTATCTATTACTTTACCACTTTGTTTTAGTTTTCAGGAAACTGATGAGGGGCTGTGCAGGTATGGGGCAGGAGAATTCAAGAGCAGGTATTATTAAGAGGGAAGGAGAATAATGGGACAAAAGTTTGAATTGGATAGAAGATGTGAGGTTGGTGTAGAGAAGGGGGCACTGAGAAGTGTACCTAACATTAAACACCTCTCAAAAATGCACATGGAAACCCACTACCATAGTCACATCCTTAAATAAATAAATATAAATATATATGTAATATATTTACAAAAATAAATAAATAAATATATTCATTTTTTCATTTTTTTATTAATAAATTTTCTACTCACTCCACATACCACCCACAGATCTCCCCTCCTCTCTCCTCGCACCCCCTAGCCCTCTCTCCCAAGCCACTCCACATCCTCACATCCCCCAAATTGAGGTCTCCCATGAGGAGTCAGCAGAGCCCGGCACACTGAGCCTAGGCAGGTCCAAGCTCCTTCCCACTGCACCAAGGCTGTTCAAGGTATCACACCATAGGCCCTGGATTCCTAGAAGGCTGCCCATGCACCAGGGACAGATCCCGATTTTGTTGCCTGGGTGCTCCCCAAACAGTTCAAGACAAACTCATCTTCTGCATTCAGAGGGCTTAGTCCAGTCCCATGGGGGCTCCACAGCCACCAGTCCACAGTTCATGGGCTTCCACTAGTATGGCCCATCATCTCTACACATCCTCTCATCATGATCTTGGTATCCCTCATCTACAGAATCCCTCCTCTCTCTCATCAATTGGATTCCTGGAACTCAGCCTGGTGCCTGGTTGTGGATCTCTGCATCTGCCCCCATTAGTCACTGGACAAAGGCTCTATGATGACAGCTAGGTTATTTGCTAGACCAGTCACCGGAGTGGACCAGTCCAGGCATCCTCTGGACCACTGCTAGCAGACCAAGGTGGGGTCAACTTTGTGGATTCCTGAGGGCCTCCCCAGCACCCTGCCTCTTCCTATTCCCATATTATCCTCATCTATCATGATATCTTCCTCTCTGCCCTCCCACTCTGTCCCTGTTCCAGCTTGACCCTCCCATTTCCCTATGTTTTCATCCCCACTCCTGGCCCTCTGCCACACTCCCACACACACCCAGCCCACTCCTATAGATCTCATCCACTTCTTCAAAGGGTCATCCATGTGTCCCTCCTAGGGTCTTTTCTTGTTAGCTAGCCTCTCTGGAGTTGTAGGTTGCAGTCTGGCCATCTCTTCCCTCACATCTTGTATCCATTTATGAGTGAGTACATACTGTGTGTGTCCTTCTGAGTCTGGGTTACCTCACTCAAGATGATATTTTCTAGTTCCATCCATTTGCCTGCAATTTTCATGATATGATTGTTTTTTACTGCTGAGTAGTAATCCATTGTGTATATGTGCCACATTTCCTTTTTCCATTCTTCAGTTGAAGGTCATCTAGGTTGTTTCCAGGTTCTTGCTATTATAAATAATGCTGATATGAACATAGTTGAGCATATGTACTTGTGGTTAGATTGGGCATTCCTTGGGTATATAGCTGGGTCTTGAGGAAGACTTATTCCCAATTTTCTGAGAAACTGCCATACTGATTTCCAATGTGGCTGTACATGTTTGCATTCCTACCAACAGTGGAGGGGTGTTCCCCTTGCTCCACATCCTCTCCAACATAAGCTGTCTTCAGTGTTTTTGATCTTCGCCATTCTGTTAGGTGTAAGGTGATATCTCAGAGTTGTTTTGAATTGCACTTCCCTGATGACTAAGGATGTTGAGCAATTCCTTAAATGCCTCAGCCATTTGAGATTCTTCTGTTGAGAATTCTCTGTTAAGCTCTGTAGCCCATTTTTTAATTGGATTGTTCAGTATTTTGAAGTCTAGCTTTTTGAGTTCTTTATATATTTTGGAGATCAGCCCTTTGTCAGATGTGGGGTTGGTGAAGATCTTTTCCCATTCTGTATGCTGTCGTTTTTGTCTTATTGTCTACTATGGAAGTCCTACAGCTGATAAACTGCTTCAGTAAGGTGGCAGGATACAAGATTAACTAAAAATAAAAAAAACCTGTAGTATACAAATGATAAATGGGCTGTGAAAGAAATCAGACAAACATCACCCTTTACAATAGCCACAAATAATAAGAAATACCTTCAGATAACTATGACTAAGCAAGTGAAAGACCTGTATGATAAGAATTTTAAGTCTCTAAAGAAAGAAATTGAAGAAAATATCAGAAAATGGAAAGATCTTCCATCCTCATGGATAGGTAGAATCAACATAGTAAAAATGGCAATCTTACCAAAAACAATCTACAGACTCAATGCAATCCCCATCAAAATCTCAACACAATTCTTCACAGGCTTGGAAAGAACAATACTTAACTTTATATGGAAAAACAAAAAACCTAGGATAGCTAAAAGAATCCTGTATAATAAAGCAACTTCTGGAGGCATCATGATCCCTGACCTCAAGCTCTAATGTAGAGCTATAGTAATAAAAACAGCTTGGTACTGGCATAAAAACTGACATGTGGACCAATGGAATCAAATTGAAAACCCTGACATTAATCCACACACCTATGAACATATAATTTTTGACAAAGAAGTCAAAACTGTACCACGGAAAAAGTCACACATCACACAACATGACAATATAGTCTTTTAGTTTGCACTCTCAGTTTTACGTTAAATTGCAAATATGGACAGTACTGACCTCCAAGGCAGAGTTATGACTGGAGGAACAGAAGGAACTCACAGAAGCAAGGAAGTATTTTGTGTCTTGATTGGGTTTTGAGTCAAGTAGTTATATTTATCCAAGCAAATTTATTGAACTATGCATTTGTTTAATCTGCGCCTATCACCTTTTCTTAATTATACTTTAAATTATCAAATTCAGTAGCATTTAAGAATGAAATATTATTTCATAGAATATGTTACCTCACTGGAGTAACATTTTCTAGGTTTAACATTTTATCTACATAAAAGGCTGCATAGCATTCCATTGTGTATATGTAGCACATTTTTATTGTCCATTCCTCCAGTGGAAGACTGGGCTGTTTCTATTTCCAGGCTTCTGTGAAGAAGGCATCAATGAACAATGGTGAACAAGTATCTGTGGACTAGGATGTTAAGTTCTTTGGTCATATGCCATTGAGTAGTATAGCTGGGCATATGGTAGATACATTTTAAGTCTTTGAAGATTCTCCATCCTGTTTTCCAGAGTGGCTACACCAGTTCACATTTCTACAAGAATGAATGAGAGAGAGGTCTGCTTTCTCCACAACCTAGATAACATTTTTTGTTCATTTTTGTTTTGTTGTTGTTGGTGTTGATGGGGCAACATGAAATATCAAAGTTGTTTTAGTTTGCATTCTTCTCATTTTTAGGTTGATGAAGACATTCAAGATTTACCAGCAATTTTTATTTATTCTCTTAAGAACTCTCTGTTTAGGTCTCAGTCCATTTTTCAGATGATAATTTGGTTCTTGGAACTTCATTTTTGAAATTCTTTATATATTATCAATGTTAATCCTCCATCTGGTGTGTAACTGGCAAAGATTCTCTCCTGTGAGTTTCTTCTTTACCTAGCTAATTGCTTTCTTAGTTGTGCAGAAGATTTTTAGTTTTATGAAGATTCACTTATCAATTGTTTGGCTTAATTGTTTTGCGAATGGACTCCTGTCCACAAAGACAAATGCCACACAGTCTTTCTTATCTGTAGCTCCTAGGCCAAATTCTTAGAAGTGCATACACAACATGGAATAACCACAAACCAGAAAATTATAAAAAGATCACATGTTGGGGGCTTGAGAGGCAATAGCAGGATAGAGATGATGTGAGGTGGGATATGGAATAATGGAGAGGGGATCTTATTGGGGTGGAGGGTGGAAATTCAATAAAGAAGGAAGAGGAGGCACAAGGGACAAATAATATGAAGGTTGTTTGTTAAGGCCTTAAGAAATTGTATTATTTTATCTTTCCTTGAAATTATACACACACATGAATATATGTATATGTGTTTATACATATATTCATGTACATATATATGTACACATATATAAACACATATATACATGTATACATGTATATATGTTTATACATATATTCATGTACACATATACATGTATACACACATATGCATGTATACAAACATTTTATATATATATATATATACACACACACATATATGTATATTCATACACATACATCTTAAAGGAAGTTAAGCCACTTGGGCTGACAATAAACCCACAAAAGCACTTCCAGGCATGAGACACCTCCTTTTGAGTAGTTGGTCAGGATAGTCCCCGTGACTCCCAAAGCAATATGGATTATAGATGTAAACATTGGTCATTTCTTAGTGGTTTAGGGTAGGCTGGTATTCCTGAAGACACTTCACATTTAGGACAAAGGACTCAGATGATTTGAGCTTGAGCTGATCTCTTTCCTGTGGTATGACTTCCATGGTTCCAGAAAATTCTATACCAACTACCAAGTGAAGGAAGCAATAAACATTCCTACCAAGCTTCAATACTCAGACTCAATTTATAAGGAAAATGTAAACACTCATAATTAAAATTATGGATGCTATGCACTTTTGGGAATAATGTAAATATGACAGAGGTTAAATTTAAGAGGAAATCAGTTCAATGACACTCATGTAATATTTTTTCATGAGGGGTCAGTCAGTTACAGAGAGAGAATCAGGGCAAAGACAAGGGAAGAGGAGGGAAGCCATGACCATGGAATGCTAACCAAGGCATTGGGAAATAGAGAAACTGGAGACAGTCTCTCTCCATCATCAAGTATGCTTAGATGTTGATGTATAAAACCTGATCTTGCCGGGTGGTGGTGGCGCACGCCTTTAATCCCAGCACTCGGGAGGCAGAGCCAGGCGGATCTCTGTGAGTTCAAGGCCAGCCTGGACTACCAAGTGAGTCCCAGGAAAGGCGCAAAGCTACACAGAGAAACCCTGTCTTGAAAAACCAAACCAAACAAAACAAAACAAAACAAAAAAACAAAAACCAAAAAAAAAAACCTGATCTTATTCTTTCAGTGCGAAAGATGGCAGATATTTGAAGTTCTAGACTCAAATGAGTGAATGGAGATTTAGAATGGGCAGTCTTCATGATGCATATTTGTTTACTAGGCAATTTATATAAGGAACAGTTTAAAATTATACATATATTCTAAAATGCAAGGATATTGAAGGAAACTGGAATTATGGAAAGTTCAATTATTTCTCTTAACATTTAGAAAACAAATGGTAAAAGTAGGGACTTTTCTATTAAGTACAGTATTCATTTAATCTTTATCATGTTCAATGACCAAAGAAACCCTGACCTTCCCTGCACTGCCTTGGGCCTTCTTTGTAGGGAGGGGTTTGTCTATAATGGAGCTGCCCTGACCTCAAGGGATTTGATTAGAAGGGTTATATCACAAGGGGCTGTAGTGAGGCCCACATAAGGCAGTTTTAGGGAGCTGCAGTCAGGTTTTATTTAACAAGCCCCATTTCACCCCATTTCTAGAAAATGACTATTTTCTCAACCAATTAACCAAGGTTATGAAAATGGCCCACACAGATAAAGGCCAAGGTGATTCTCAAAGCAACTGTGTCTGATCAAGGACTCACTCAACTACTACACAAGGATGTTTCCTGCTGTCTAGCATTTCCTGAAGAACCCCTCTCTCCATGTTCTTCCTCAGGAGTGTCCTGCATGGCTCTCTGCAGAAGAATCTTCAGAGTCTGCCTCTGGAACCTGCAATGCCTAATGGAGCCAACAAGGAAGTAAATGATGGGGTTGGCACAGCTGTTAACACAGGATAGGAAAACTGTCATTGCATAACTATTGCAAGAGAAAACTCTAGGTAACATCTCATTCAAAATGAGAAGTATCCAATAGATACCAAAGGGCAGACCAAAGAGTAAGAAGACCAGCACTGTGAGTGCAATGGTCATACACAACCTGGTCACAGGAATCCTCTGTGAGCCACAGAAGACCCTGACCAACAGGGCCAGGCTGGATCCACAAGGAACCACAGATATTACTATTATAAGTACAATAGCGGTAAAAATAGCAGTGTCACAGAAAGAATATCCATAAGGTCTCAGTAGTGAACTGCAACCCAACCATAACAGGAGGCTTAACAGTACAGAGAAGGTCCAGAGCAGGGCACACAGGACAGATGACATGTGTCTTGGTCTCCGGCAGTGATACCATATGGGACACAAAACAGACAGACATCGCTCTACACTGATGGCTGCAATCACACATAAACCTGCAAGGTAAGCAATGATGGATAGAGTGGTGAGATAGAATGGAATATGAAAGTAGCTGCTATGAAACAGAAAAAGGATTTGTCTCAGGAAAAACACAATCTGAGTGCAAAGGTAGAGGAAGTCAGCCCCAGCAAGGTTGAGGACATAGACAGAGAAGGCATTCTTGTGCACATGGAAGCCTAGAAGCCACAGTACTATGGCATTTCCTGCCAGCCCAACCACAGCCATGATGACAGTAAGAATACTGAAGATTTTGTACATGTTGACACAGTGTAAGTTTCCAGTGTAGTAACTTCCATTCATTCTTGTGTTGTCAATGCTCCAGGCTGGGGTGGATGGACCCATGCTTGAGAATGTTCCACTGGTGTTCCTGCAAAGTAAATTGAAATATGAACACATGAAACTTTTTGTCAAGTGCTGTGGGATGGTCTGTATGTCAAATGTGTTGCTCTGATTGGTCAATAAATAAAACACTGATTGGCCATTGGCTAGGTAAGAAGTATAGGTGGGACAAGGAGGAGAATAAAGCTGGGAAGTGGAAGGCTGAGAGAGACACTGCCAGCTGCCGCCACGATGACAAACAGCATGTGAAGATGCCGGTAAGCCACGAGCCATGTGGCAAGGTATAGATTAATGGAAATGGATTAATTTAAGCTATAAGAACAGTTAGCAAGAAGCCTGCCATGGCCATAGAGTTTGAAACCAATATAAGTCTCTGTGTTTACTTGGTTGGGTCTGAGTGGCTGTGGGACTTGGCAGGTGAAAGAGATTTGTCCTGACAGTGGGCCAGACAGGAAAACTCTAGCTACAAATGGCGCCCAACATGGTGGCAAGAGTTTCCACCTAAAACCTGAGAAAAGATTCTAAAATGGAGCTAAAAACAGTTCCTAATTGTCTCTCTCAAATGAGCGGCAGCTGCTGGTTTGAGCTACTGGCAGGTTCCTAGCATGTGCACTCGACCTGCAGTATGGCAGGAATGAGGCCTCTGTAAGTGGCACATTAAGCTGCATGGTGGATTTAGCCTTTCCTAGTACAAAATAAAAAAAAGAGGTTTCTGGGCTACATGCTGCTTGGATAAAAGCATAGACCCAAGATAACTCCCAGAGCTGCCGGTAAGGTACCACCACCGTGTTTGGAAGCTGAGGTGGGCAGAGCCAGCAGACACAGCTGCTGCAGTTTAAAGCAATAGATTCACAATAAGACAGATTCAGATATAATAGTTTACAATGTGTGTAAAATATATGTAGGCTTGAAAGAGACAAAAAAGGTGATATATACAGTTATATAAACAAATACATAGTTTTAAAAAATAAAGTCTTTAAAGAGACAGTAAAATTAATATAAAAATTAAGCCACGTAAAGATGAATATTACACAGAGAATCTGGATTGTGTTGTCTTTGGGATTTTTAACTGCAGAAAAACATTTGATCATAAAAGATGTTGAGTTAAACCAATATGTATATTTTAAAGATACCTTCACTTCAAAATTTGGATATAAGGATATGTTGCTTTGGAAAAGAGTCTCTGCTTTTGTTCCCACAGAATGCCAGAGGCTATGGATTTGTGCCAGATTAAGATACATCAGGTTTGACCAGCCAAGACCCCCTGAAAGGTCTCTGATGACACCATGGCCCAGATGATCCAACATCCAGAATGGTTTGAAGGCAACTTGTTCAGATGCTACAACCTCAAGGACTATTCCATAATTCTAAAATTTTCTTTGTGTCCCCATAAGATACAGTGCCCCCCTCCAGCAGGAAGTAGTAAGAGAAGCTACGCCCAAATTCCTAAATTATATGTAATTTTACTTTGTTAAGGTTAAAACCTTCCTTTTGAAAAAAAAAGAAAGAAAAGGGGAAGTGCTGTGGGATGGTCTGTATGTCAAATGTGTTGCTCTGATCGGCCATTGGCTAGGCAGGAAGTATAGGCAGGACAAGGAGGAGAATAAAGCTGGGAAGTGGAAGGCTGAGAGAGACACTGCCAGCCGCCACGATGACAAACAGCATGTGAAGATGCCGGTAAGCCACCAGCCATATGGCAAGGTATAGATTAATGGAAATGGATTAATTTAAGCTATAAGAACAGTTAGCAAGAAGCCTGCCATGGCCATACAGTTTGCAACCAATATAAGTCTCTGTGTTTACTTGGTCGGGTCTGAGTGGCTGTGGGACTTGACAGGTGAAGGAGATTTGTCCTGACTGTGGGCCAGACAGGAAAACTCTAGCTACAGTCAAGACCACCTGGCTATGTGGGAATGTCTGGCACAGGTTTATAAGGAGGGGGAAACAGGCTTGCAGAGATTAAGTAATTCATCAAACTCCCACAGTGCTAGAACCTTCTTAAAATCCCATTTGTACTACTCAGTCTTTCTGTAAACTAATGCCTCTAGTGACACTGGGGCAGTTGGTGGTCCTAGTTCAGTTGCTAAGCATCTAATGCTGTGTCAGGAAGAGACAGAATTCTGAAACTAACTGTCTTTCTGTTCTATGGCTGAGGTTCCTTCTCTGGTGTAGGAATATGGGAGATGCTGGCACAAGCCATAGCTGCCCTCAGTCAGTGTAAGGGGTCTACCAAATGGGGAAAATGGAATAATGAATGAGAGTCATGAAGGGAATGGAACTTCTTATGAAGACCTGTGTGCAAATAGTCACACTTTTTATGCTAGAAGGGCTGAGTCTTTATTTTAAAATTTGAAAAGTAGAAGGCAGAGAAGCCTTGGAGGACATCAAGCATGTTTATGTTTGTTATTATATCACCAGTGTCCTGTTCTCTACAGGGTTACAGGGCAGAGTTAAGAACTATAACAAATGAGCAAGTGAACCATAAGTTCAAGGGTAGTTGAAAATTTGGAGTAAATGTTATTCTGGTTGTGAGTTGTACCTACATGCAAAGGCACAGGTTTCTGGCATGAAGAGCATGGGCTGTGCTGCAGAGGAAGCTAGAGAGCACCTCCAATTGGAAATAGTGTCCCAACCCCTGAGAAGAGCTTTGAGATCTGTACATGGATCAAACAGTCTGGAAAAGAGAGCAGTGTCGTTGGGCAGGTAGCTTCATTTAGAGCTTTCTTTCCACTCCACTTCCCCATACAGCCATTCTTATTGGGCTTCTGTTTCTCACCCCTAAAGCCACAGAGCTATTTGTGAAAAAGAAAGCTTTTCTTTCCCACACTGATGAAGGGTGCAGAATGAGGGCTAGTGCTACCAGTAGCTTAGCCGGAACAGTATCCATATAGAAAGCTTTACGTCACAGGATCCTTCTGGATAACTTCTTATTCTAGACAGGGTCCTTTATGTAGGGGAAATCATTTGAGGATGCCAAGACAGAGCTCTAGACCCAGGGAAAGCATCCAGAAGACCTTACAAACTAACCTCACACAAGGGATTTGAAGAAAATGACCCAACAAACTCAGTTGTGTTCACCAAGATCATTTCATTTTTGGAACCTTGATCACCCCATAAGAGCACAAGGTTTTAATCCAGGGAACCCTCTTAGGGCATCAACAACTGAAAATAGTCAGACTGGTTGGTACTAGATAAACAGCCAACCCAAACACACTGAGCTTGATGATGATAGTAGCATGGCATGATGGGTACAACTGTTCACCAATGTGTATTTCAGCTTCAGAAACAGGAAGCCAAAATAGGATCCACACATCCTTAGCTCCCATTGTTACTGGTTTTGGTACTCAGTGTTTTTCTAGTCAGTGGAAGGCAGTGGCGCTGAAGGTGACTTGAACTGTGGAGGCCTGGCTCGAGAGCGTTCAGAGGAGAAGAATATTAGTATGATGCCTAGACACTATTCTTGGGATATTTTAGTGAAGTATACGGCTGCTTTCTGATGTTGTCCAAAAAATATGCCTGAGCCTAAATTGAAGAGTTTTGCATTAATTGCATTGGCACAGGAAATCTCAAAACAGACTAGTATCAACTCTGTCCTGTGGTAATTAGATTTCACTTTTTTTTTTGTTTGTTTTTTGGAGACAGGGTTTCTCTGTGTAGCTTTGTGCCTTTCCCTTTCATGAAGATCGAAAATGAAACGAACGAAGCTGATCAAAAAAGTTATAAAATGTAGAATTTGAGGAGAAAAACAGCACCAGGAAGTGGAATGGAACTAAGTCTTGTGTTCAAGAATATAAACAGATTAAAGAAAAGCCTGATATTAAAAGGAATAAAGAGTGTGCTAACCTCAGGAAAAGACCCCGCTCAGCTTAGCTTCCAACTTGTGAAAAGGAATAAAAGAATAGCTTAGATCCAGGCATGGATCTTTTAATCTCAGCACTCAGGAGACAGAGGCAGGGGGATCTCTAAGTTCACGGCCAGCGTTTTCTACATATTGAAATTCAGGACAGCCAAGCTTAGGCAGTAAAGGAAACTATTAAAAACAGATAGCTGATGAAGGTATAATTGAATTAGGGACCAGGTTACAGCCCCAGCAAGCAGTGGAACTTGGCAGCTTTGGCCATGTGGTTCCACCTTGTTGGTGTCCAGGAGCCATGCCACTACCAGAGCCATCCTGATCTGAGTGGCCTGGCTGTCAAGATGTTACCCAGGCTCAAGCTGCTGCTGAAGGCCATCTCTAGGTCCATGGTCCTGCTGCAGCTGGGGTCTGTGTTGATTTCTGTGGCCTGTGTCATCTCAGGGGGCCATAGGATACATTCCTGATGAAATCTGAGAGGTGTGTTGAGCCAGTCCCACCATTCACTGACCATTGTATAGCTGGCTCTGGCCCTCACTGGACACTGTAGTAAGAGAGCTGGCTCTGACACTCACGACAGAGCTGGCCCCCACACTTGGGAGAGATTACCCCACAACTCATCATGGGAGAAGGAGACTGACCCTGATGGCATGGGTACAGTGTAGCTAGCTCTGCTCCTCACCTGAGGGGGTGGCCCCAGTGGTTTGGACTTACCAGCTCAACTGACTACCCAGGCCCACAGCCAGGCCTGAGGTTGTCCCACCCTAACATCTACCACATTTAGGACCTTCCTGAACTGGTGAAATGACTGGTCCTGTGAAATAATACCCACAAGATCTCTGTGACTCCAGGTGCCCTCAGGATATCAAAGATGATTTTTAGTGAGGATCCATTGATGATGGTATAACAGAAACCAGAGGCCTTGAATCAGACCAAAGACTCTTTGCAATGAACATTTCAAGTAAAGCTGATTGGACAAAAGGGTATACTGTGTGGCAGCATCCATTGCCACTAAGATGAATGAAGAGGTACTGGAGAAGCAGGAGTAGATGGAGAGCAAAGAGCTTTTTATTTGCTTTTCTTTTTTTTTTTGTTTGCTTGGTTTGTCTTGATTAATTTTCTTTTTGGAGGGCCCTGACAAGTAAGGGTAGGATATGGAGGGCCTGGGATGTGAATTAGGGTGCATGATGTGAAATTCCCGAAGGTACAATAAAGAAATTATGTTAATAAAAAAAGATGTGGTCACCTTAAGAAACAATAAAATAAAATACATTGACATAAAGATTGAACAATCAGTGGATCATTAAAAAATGACTGGAGGGCTGGAGTGACGACTCAGCAGTTTAGAGCACTGAGTTCAATTCCCAGCAACCACATGGTGGCTAACAACCATCTGTAATGAGATCAGGTGTCCTCTTCTGGCCTGCAGACATACATGCAGGCAGAATACTGCCTACATAGTAAGTAAATAAAATTTAAAAAATGAGATAAAAATAGAAAACTGACTGGTTGGGAGGAAGAAGATCAACAGATTTGTTCAGGGCTGAGAGAGGGTAACAGTGGGTGAATATGATCACAATGAAGTGTTACATGTATGAAACTGAAAAAAAATGGCAACAACACAGATAAATAGTATTCATAGTGACTTAGTCAATGTTATTCCAAGATGCAAGGGTGGTAAAACATGGCTAAATTAATTAACTAATTAATTAATGTAGTAAAGAACATAAATATGAACCAAAATTGATCATTTCAAAATATGTAGCAAATGAAATTGAATGCCACATAGGGTGATAATCTGTGAAGAATCTTGGAAAAGAGACGTGGGAGCCTAACATGGTAATTGGAATATAGCACAAAGAGATAGCCAACAGCTCTCTGAATTGGGCAAACACAATATTGTTTAACAAATATGAAACACGTATGACCTCTTGATAGTTATATACAGCATTGTGCTTGAAATCTTCATAAAAGCAATGTCAAGAATATGAAAACCATACAGTTTAAATTTAAAAGGGTAAAAATTCACTTTATACTTTAAAAACCATATATCCTAGAAATGTCTCAGTGTATTAGACAGTGAAGATGGGATGTATTTATCTCCTCATCCTCAGATTGTGTGAGTCCTTGACATTGTTTATTCATGAATGAATGCACACATGCAAATCTTTACAGCATTAGATGACAAATCTTGTATAAATTAAAAAGGCAAATGCAACAGAAGTCATTGTCCAGCATTGGCAAAGTGATAAAGAAATTCTCAACATTCCTAACTTTTTGTCAACAGCACTCAGTATATTCATTGACACTGATCATGTGCAGGATAATAAGGTAAAGACCCAACACAGCTTAGTTAAGCAGCAGGACACACTTAGGTGCACAGCCTGGAGATGGATGTGGTTCTGACATGATTGCTCAGCAGAGGAAGGAGGAAGAAGGCAGGAGAGGTGAGGTCTGAGTGCTGCTGCAGAGAGGGACCTGAAACATGGGCATGTCTAATGGAGGACTGCTAAGTGGAGTGAAGTAAATGAGAAAGAGAAACCTAACACAACATGTACCCTCTCCATAGTCTTTTTCTAGAAGATGGTAGAAGATGGAGAGTTTTCTCTGATGACAAAAGCTTTCTGTGCAGACTGAGGAGAAGCTGAGAAGGTGCAGCAACTGAAATACAAATAGTGATGGATAGGCAGTTGCAAATAGACTCTAGTTACTAGAGCAACAGGACAAGTTCATATGTGGACTAAATGAATTCATTCTTTAAAAGCTTACCTATATTGTCACCTTGAATCCCCCCTAGAGCATGTGATGTAAGAATGACTGCTTTTACCAGCTTTCTGAGGATGGAATTGTAGCATAGAAGGATGAGTGATTATACCTGTCTCTGTCAATGTGAATTCCAACACAGAAAAATCGTCTCAGTAACAATACAGTGTGTGTGTGTGTGTGTGTGTGTGTGTGTGTGTGTGTGTGTGTAGCTGGTTTTTGTAAAACTTACAAGCAGATGTCAAGTTTTTCTTCAATAGATCACTACTTTACTTTTGAGAAAGAGTTTCTCAGTGAACATGGAGCTCACAGACTCAACAGCAGACGAGTAAACTGCATGGATCTTTGGTCTCTGTATTCCCAGCACTGGAGTTATTGGTATGCCCTGCCAGGCCTGGATTGCTCTGGAGGTGGGAATTCATGTTATCATGCTCATACCACAGTTACTTCATAAACTAATCTGTCTACCCAGGAAAGGATAACCCCCTTGACAAACTTAGGTACACCAGGATACTCTGTGCCTATTAGAAGTGAATAATGGAAAAGAACAAAAGAATTACCCATACTATAAGCAGGATAGCAATCACAATTGTGGAGAATAAAATCCCTAGCTAAAAAACTTGTGAAACAGCAGGAGAGAAGTCAAATGGGGCTGAGAATGGAGGTGGTGGACATCAGCTACAGTCAGCATAAAAGTGGTGATGGTAGTGTTTACCTATAACTCCTGGACATGCTTTCCTTAATCAACATTTATTGTGATGTTGTCTCTTGGGGAAAGCGTGATTAAATGTACAAAAGTGGTTTCTTGAAATCACATTAATATCATTGAGATTTTCTCTCTGCATCTCTTCTGTTGTTTTTCTCTCTGTTCTCTGCTCCACTTTCCCTTATTTTTGAGAAGATACCAAAAATATCCCTATGATCCCATGCTTGAGAGACCTTCAAGACCCTTATATACTGCCAGAGAGGCCAAGTCCATTAATTTTTCTCTTAATGAATTAGCTGAGTTTTTATTTTAAAGGGATTCTCATTTTCATTCTATCTGATTCTGATGACAAAAACATTACCAGAAAATGGAGATTCAGACATGAGTGGAGAAATGCAACAAGGCTGTGCCAGGATTTTGTAGGAACAAACCCCCTGCTCCTCTGTGTGTTTTCCCTGCACTGACATGTTGATGTGGCTGAGAGTCCTTGACCAGGGAATGCCTCTGCCCCTTTAGGTTTGAAGAATAGCAATGCCATAGTTCTTGTGTCTGGCTAGGTGCAGCTGCAAACCCATGCAAAACAACTTTCTTGGAAAGCTTTTTTTCTACAGTTCTGTGTTTGAGTTGCCACTCTCATGCTGTAGCAGATAAGAAGTATATTTCCCTGCATAAATTTCAGCCTAATCTTGTTATTTTTTATCAAAATGGGTGATTCCCCCACAGAAGCAGCACAGAAGAATAAAATGAAAACAAGACAAAAGTAATTCTGATGGAGATGAGGTGAGAAATGATCTGATGACAGTTAAATCTAGAAACCTCATAGTGAAAGAGGACTTTCAAGCAAGGAAGTTTTTCCTTCCACCTTTCTCTCTGGTCCCTGACATCTCACAGAAGTGCCTTATCTCACCACTAAGAGCTGTCCTTTTCTCTAAGTTGCTTTCTATTTGAAGCAGTTGCTGACATTTCAAGGACACAAGAGAACAAAAGGCAGGATGTTAGCACTGTATTTTCTACTTGTCTCCTGGTATTGACAATAGCAGTGCTTCTCCGTGCATTTAGTTATCCCCTCTTACTACTGACCTATGACTATGAACTCTCTTCCCCTCCCTCATCCACTTTCTCATTCTCCAGTACCAATTCCTTCTGCTGATTATTGGAGCCAAGCAACAACTTCCTTCACCCTCTTTCTTTATCATTATTCTCCATTCATCTCCTCTGTCCCTACAATCTGTGGTCTTCGTAAATGAACATTTTCTGTGGTATTCTTCAGTTATTCAAATTCTAACCTCCTGTTTTTTTCTTGAATGCAACATACAAACTTTATAGATCAGCTTTAAGAAGCAACAAACAATGAGCTTGTTGTACAGGGTTTTTTGCTGGGAAACAAAATATTCACATTCCCTTTCTCCTTAAAGGAGTAACAGCCATGAATATGAATGATTTTGGAGAAAATAAGAAAAGTCTGCTTAAGCCAGTCTATCTCTCTGCTTCAAAAGGAAGCTTCTGTCTCATTCCTTCCCAGGAAGAAGTCCTGAACCCTACATGTTTCGTTTTTGTGGTAGCCACACAGTGATATGGATATAGAGAAAATCCCAAGACAGCGGCTCTCTGAACATTCTTGGAATATATTCTTACCTTTCTTCTATTTTTTAGAAGGTGGAGAGCTGTCCAAGGCTGAAGAAGGCCCTTTCACAGATTGGTTCTAGAATCTGCTTCCTTGTTCTGGAATTGGGATTTTCATTTGGGAGCTGAGTAAATATTTCTGACACAGATGAGGCTTATAAAAATGTTGAGCAGACCTTGTGACTTTCATTATGTATATGGGAAGCAAGTTACACACTGGAAACCTTTAGTTCAGATGCCCACTAAGACGTTTCTTGACATCTGCCCCATTTCCACTCTCTTAACAGCCTCTCCCATCCTATCCTTTTATGTCTACCTGTCTCCAAATAATTAATTACTCTTCTCTCTTTTATGGACCAACTCCCATAATAGGTTGCAACATCAAGTACTATCAGCTTGTGTTGTAGGAGTGCATAACTGAATAATAATCATATCATGCCTCACATATCAGCCTTTACCATCCTGGTCTACCTCCCTGTAAATAATTGTTCTCTCCCTTAAGTGTCAATCCCCACCACAGCTAGCAACATGAAAAGTGCATGCTTTGGGTTTGTGACTGTATAACTGAAACATAAGCTGACCATGCACACTTACATGGCTCTGCATGGTGATGGTGTATCACTCTTGGTACTTCTTCAACAGAAGTGAGGCACTCAGTGTGGTTGTCTCCATCGATATGCAAGGTGACAGTCCTTCTGAATCCTCTGCAGGTATCCTAAGTTCCAATTCTCACCCATCTTTACACTTTTATTACTAGTGAACCATCTTGCCTCTGTCTAATCTTCTAGACCAACTGATAGTAAAGTCAAACTAGGTTCAGTCCTGTTTATGATTAAACCTCTGCTTTACAAAGATTGGGTTATGTCTCATCTGTAACCATAAGTAGAAATGGTTCTGTACTGCTTGTTCCAGGAATGGTAATCGTGTCTTTGTTTCAAAAAGTTGTTTATAACCGTCTCTCAACTGTACCTTTGTTTCAAAAGATTATATGACCACCAATGATTACCTTGTTGTGACTACCTGTTGCAGTTACCTTGTGTCGACCACTGCTATGTTCTGATCCTGTAATCCTGCCTATTTTTCCCATTTGGAACCCCCCTACACATATGGTGCATAAAGGCCTGTCTACCTCTCATCCAATGCTGAATTCTGGAGCCCAATTTTAGGGTGCAGCAGCTCATGTACATGAATCAAAAACCTTGATTTAATTAATTGCTTTCTTTAATTATTTTCGCCATAATGATTTGGGGCAGGGGTCTTTCTCCTCTCATCTTTGGGTTTAACACTAGCACCACTGAACAGAAAAGTTTTTTTTTTATTTTATTTCATCAGTATAAAGAAATGTGTTGGCCCATCCATCTCGTGAAATGCTGATTTCAGCATGTGTACCAGTTCATATAATCTTCTTCATAATTTGTTAATCTTATATGTTCTCAGAGTGTAAATGGTCTGAATTTTAAGTACTTTATTCTATGATTTAACTTTACATTCTTCTAATCACAAGCACTGTCAATTCATTTCCAGTTTTTAAAAATGTTATTTTATTTGGAAGACAAGAGGGACAAGTACATTGGGGGCCATGGGAAGAATGTTGAGCTTTGGATGTGGCTTAACTGTGTCCACCATGTAGTGGACACTTGTTTGCAAGGTTGATAGCTTTGGGAGGGTCTGTGCAGCTTTTATGGGGTGAATCCTAATGGCTGGTCTTTAGGGGACTTGGTCCTGGGTTGACACATACCTCTAGTGGTGTTTGAGAGTTATCATAAAAGGAGCATGCCTGGTCTTACTTGAGTCTCATTGCTTCCTGTATGGAGACAGGATCTTTCCTCTGCACATGCTCCAACATCCAGCCTTGGCCATGTCCAGAACTCTGCAACGCATGAGATGTTCAAAATGATGCAGTCCCAGTGGGGTCTACAGTATAGGTAATTTTGTTTCACCAACATCAAGTACCCTTTATTATATCAGTGTGGGGGTTCACATGACTACAGGGTAGGTAGAGGGTATACCAATACATTACCTATTACTTTACAACTTTGTTTTACTCTATAATTAATTTAGATTAAAATGTTACAGAATAACTGAACAGTCAGTGAGAGGGATTGAATACCTACATGTGTGTCACCATTCCTATGAATAAATTATTTGAATGGTAGAGGATGTGGTTTACTACACCTCAAAAAGATAATATAAGCATTCATTTATTCCATTACAATATAGCAATGTTTAAAAATTTGTCATGTTTTCTTCTACTAGTTCTTTGAAAAAGATAAATAAAATTTAGATAGAATTATAGTGTTTCATTTGCATTTCTTCTTCCATGGCCCATTCTATAATTTCTAAACTTGATAGGAATTATTCTCTTACACATGCAACAGGATGCTAAAAGAAAAGTTCCTATGAATATTGAGAAAATGTACAGCTGAATTCTTCCACTGGTAAGAAACTTGGCTAGAATTTGAAAACATTCACCATAAATGAACACAATAATGTATTAATGCTAAATAATAACCATATGCAAGTGACATACAGAATTAAAATCTGAGATATTTTATAACATGTTACCTTAATCCACCTTCTATATCACATATATAAAAATTTGTAGTTGACTTTTGTCTGAAGAATGTTTTTTAACTCATGTGGAGTGGCGGCTCATCCATGTTTATACATCATACATAAACACGAACACAGAAATTGAGATATACCAGTCTTTGTCATACCCAAAACTCTGTATCCTACTTCAGAGAGAGTTGCTCAATGATGTTCATTGTTGATCTATTTACAATAGCCAGGAAATAATAAGAGCCTAGATATCAATCACATGATGATTGAATGATGAAAATGTTGTTCATATACACATGGTATATTATTCATCCATAAATATATGAAAAATTCAGGTAAATGAATGGAGTTGGAAATGACCCTTCTGAAGGAGATAATCCCATGAAATATGTCAATGTCATATTTCCTGTCGTGTGTATAGATAACACATTGATCTTTCAGATATATGTGTTTAAGTTGGAGTATCTATATAATTCAGAAAACTGGTAAGGGCCTGTGCAGGGAGTAGGGCAGGAGAATTCAAGAGCAGGTGTTATGAAATGAGAAGGATAATAATGGGACAGAAAGATTAAACTGGACAGAAGATGGGAGAGTAGGGTAGAGATGGGGGACCTGGGAAGGGTATCTACACTAAACACCTTTCAAAAAGGCACATAGACACCCGCTACCATACTCCCATTCTTAAATAAATATATATAAATAATATATTTATAAAAAATAACTATTAATATTTATAAAAATATATACATATTTATAATAAAATAAATAAATAAATATACACACATTTGTAAATATAGTTGCTCTACAGTGGAGGACACAGTGTCTCCCTAGACAATATAGGCTATCAAATATGTTGCCCAGTGCTTCTTATAGGTTACCCTTTTTTAAGTTGTTGATCAGTGGAGTTCTATAGGCTTCCAACCCCCAAACAATACAGCTTGTTGTCAATGCGCTTGATTGCTCTCCAGAACTTGATTCTAAGACCTTATTGATGAAGACAACACATACTTGAGTCACAGACCACATTGTAGCTGGAATTTCTGTGTCCTGCCTGGCCCTGAGGTCCCACAGCTGTTTATAAAAAAACCACCCAGAGGCTTAGATTAATTACCAACTGTATGGCCTATGGCAGGCTTCTTGTTAGTTCTTTAATCTTAAATTAACCCATTTCTATTAATCTATGTATTACCATGTGTTCTATGCCTTTACATGTGTTCCATTGCTCCTTGAATGGCGGTTTAGCATCTCCCTTTACTCTCCTTTCTTCTTTCACTATCTCTCTTGGATTTTCCTGACTGGCTCCATCCTGCCCTGCCATACACAATGCAGTTTTTATTTATCAACCAATCAGAGCAACACATATTCACAAAGCACAGAAAGACATCCCTTTTCTTCTAATCAAAAAGGAAGGTTTTAACTTTAACAGTAAAATTACATACAACAAAACAGTTATCAAGCAAGAATTACAGTTACAACATCTAATTTCTTTATATTTGGCAAAATTAGAAAATATTCAACTATCTATCCTATTTTTGTAAGTCTAAAGTTTTATATCTAATTTATCTTTTATCATAACTAAGGAAAGCTATAATTATAAATATCTAGGCTTCAACTCCATCAAAGACTACAGAGGATGTAATGTTACCTAATGACAGGGACATAGGCTTCCTGGACAGTCACCTAGAGTTCTTCTGCAATGTTGAGGCATCCATGTTCAGCCTACAGACATAGCATACAAGAGAGACTTATCTGTGAAGCAGGATTTTTGAAGGACTGTCCCACCTTGCCTTGGCAAAGTTCTGCAGTCACTTCCTTTTGTGTGATGCTTGTCTACTTTGTACAGCATAGTGTCAGCAGTTGAGGCAAGGGCACTTTCTATGTCTACATGGCTAGCTTTTGCCTTAAAGAATACAAACTCCATATAGAATTTCTTTGATGCCCACCATCCTCTTTGAAGTAATTGGTGATGCTAGGAGCAGATGTGTCTCATTGCCAAGAAAAGTCTATGTTCTTAAAGCATTTTAAATGTCATATTCTGTAGGTCTTTGAAGTGTTTGAAGAATGCATATCTGAAATATATCTCTGTATGATCTTGAAAACATACCATATGTTTGTGATTATAAATTACTATAACCAGTATTTCTTAATTACATATTTCATTATTAAATGGGCTGCATAAACATAATACCCTAAACAAGAGTAGAAATATACATACAGTATAACAAAATTAACTTTAAGTTTGTATCAATAAACTAAAATCCATACTGATGTAAAATATGTAAGATTAACAGTAGCTTTTTGGATTAAAGTAGATTTAATAATCTATTCTTTTTTCCCCATCATTTCTATATCATATTCCATTTCTTCTTTTATAAAGAGATTGACTATGAACAATAACAATTTGTAACCAAAACCCCTAAACAAAGATAAACATCCATAATCTTTTTTTGGGATGTGGGTGTAGTTTTCTAGGCTACTTCCTGATGATTAGGGGTGGGGACACAAAGAAAATTTTAGGATTATGGTCATGTACTGACTGCAGAAGATTGTGAACCTGTATTCTTTGAGCCAGTTGCCTGGAGGCTGTTATGGATGTTGGATCATCTGGAGATCTCTGGGGGGGGGTTCCCTTGATGGAACCATATTAACCTAGAAGGAATCTACAGCTTCTCATCTTCTGTGGAAAGAGAAGCAAAACCTTTTTTCCAAAGCAATGTATCCTTAGACATAAATTTTGAAGTAAAGAGACCATATATATATATATATATATATATATATATATATATATATATATATATATATATATATATATATATATATATATATGTTTAACTCAGCAGCCTTTACAATAAAATATCTCTCTCCTGTTAAAAATCCCAAAGAAAACATAATCCAGAATCCCTGTGTAATTTCCATCTTTACATGGCTTACTGCATTTTTATATGTTATTTTATTTTTTAAGACTTTATTTTATGTTTGTGACTATAGCCTTTCTCTTTTCTCTCTCAAGCCAACATATCCTTTTATACACACTGTGAATGTTTTATTCCATCTGGATTTGTCTTGTTGTGAATTTGTAATCATTTTTTGACCATCAATTTAAACTGCAGTTTGGCTAGGACTGAAGATGTAGCAGCACTGGCTGCCAGCCCCACGCCACTAGGTTTTTTAACATGGCACAGTTACCAAAGAGTCATGCTTATCTCCCCATTCTGGCAAGCAGTATTAAGGAGTATACCTGTGTTTTTAAGCTTAAGGCTGTGCTCCCAAGCCAAAAGGCAGTGGCTGGGAGAAGCCTCTTTGTGTCATGGCTCAGTCCATCAGAGATACCAGGAATCCTCAATGTTGCTGCTGAAGCCCAATATGGCCAGTGGACATGTCTCTGTACTGCAGCCCACCCTGAGTGACATGAATTAGGAAGCTGCTCTTGGTTTTATTTTAGAATCCTTTTTTAAAGCTCTCTCAGGTTTTCAGGTGGAAATTCTTGCTACCATATTTGGCACCAAAATGTAGCTGGAAGTTTTCCTGTGTCCTGCCTGAGCTCCTGGAGCCACTTATAAACAAAACAAATCACTCAGAGGCTTAATATTAATTGCAAATTTTATGGCCTATGGGTCAAGCTTCTTGCTATCTGGCTCTTATAACTTAACTCAACCCATATATTAAACTATGTATTTCCACATGTTCCATGGCTTTCCCTGCCTCCAGTTTCATGTTGCTCCTTGGACATCATTTTGGCATCTCACCTTACTCTCCTTTCTCCTTTGCCTATCTCCCTTGGATTTTCCCACCTGACTCCATCCTGCCCTCCTATAAGCCTATGTTAGCTTTATTTATCACCAATCAGTACAATGCATATTCACAGTGTACAGAAAGACATCCCATGTCAGAGCAGGGAGAAATCAAGGTGGTTTATTCTGACTTAGAGTTTGAATGACTCTATCCCACCATAGTGGGGGAGACATGGCAGCAGGATTTTGAGGCCAGCTGTTCATATTGAACTGACAGTTTGAAAGTAGAGAGTGAGCAAGAATGGAGGCCTCAACAGCAATTACCCACTTCTTCTGCAAGCAAGGTTCCACCTGCTGAAAGTGATGCAGGATTCCCATCTGCCACTCCAGCTAGGACCAAGTGTTCAAGTGCAGATCCTCTGTGATACTTCACATTGAAACTGCCACAGTCTATTGTCCCGGCCAGCAGGATCTTCAGCAGAGACCCTAGAAGGGGGAATGGCAAATGAAAGGGACAAGAGACACAAAGAACTGACAGCAAGACAGTATTCTGATCAAGCTGCAAAATTTTATTTTTCTCAGGTGGGTTTTATAGTAAGCAGACCAGGAAACTTTCTTTGGGAAAAGATCAGGGGACTGTTGAGCTGCCAAGCAACCTAACCACAAAACATTGTTACTAATGGTCACTGTGGCAGAAAGATAAGGAAATGTTAAGTTATTTTCTAATAACTCAAGACTTGTTCAGGCATGTCAAAAGTTTCTGGTTAGTGGCTCAGTACTGGACAACAGAAACTTAACTCAGGCAGGCAATATGACATGGCTCTTAAAATTGTCCTCGGCATCTCCTCCCTTTATTTTATTTTATGAGGGAGTGTGCCCACCTGAACAGTGGTGGACCTTAACCGGCTGGGGGAGACATTGACCTGACTCCTCCTAGAGCCGCTGAGGACTTGAGAAAAAGGTACCTTTTGGGGAGGAGAGGGCTTAGGCATTTTGGTGCCTCTAGATACCAACCTCTATGCAAGTCAGGTTTGTCTCTCAGAGAATCCGAACCAAGGGCTATTAAATCAGCCTTCCCCTGCAGTGCTTGGCCTTGCACCCAGCGGTGTCCATACTGGCTGATGCCAATAAGCATAGGTTCAGATGTTATGCTGCTCCTAAAGGAGAAGAGGACTGAGAAATATCAGAGAGATCACATCCTCGATCCAACATTTCGAGCCGATGGCAATGAACCTGTATAGGTTTTGATGCCAGGGAGTCTATTTGTTTGTTGATGAATCAGATTAGCCTGCCAATTTTATAGGGACCCAACGTTACAAATAACAAGATGCTGACTAACAGTCCTGCAAAAGGCATCAAAAGGGAGAACATGGATGATTTTCACCAATCATCTGCTGCGGCAGAGAATTGCTGCTTATGTAGCTCTAGGCTAAGTTTATGTAGCTTATTTATCTGGGTTTCTACCATTCCAGACTCATTAATATAATAACAACATTCTTCCCTCAGAAAAAGGCATGTCCCACCCTTTTCTGCTGTCAGCAGGTCCAAGGCCCATCGGTTTAGTAGGGCAAACTGTGCAAGAGAGGTTAACTGCCTCTGCAGGGAGGATAAGGCTGCTGCAGAAGCCTCAATTGCTACCTGAAGTTGCTTGGATAGGTGAGCTTTTGTTATGAGGGAATGACCCAGAACTCCTCCTGCCAAGCCTGCAGAGACCAGCGAGGTGACGAGGGAAATTCTGGCCACAAGGGGCAAGAAGACAGCTCTTTTTTGTTTGGTCTGGGGGGAGTCCCATCCCAAGAACTCCGCAGGGGTCCTGAGCATAAGTTGTGGGACCAGAGTAACAGGTAGACAGAGCATGTCCTGTGGGATAGGGATGGTCAAATTTTTTGATAGAGTGCCATTGCACCAAAAGAAAAATTGGGGGGTGGGGGGTGGGGGATGGGGGTGGCAAAAGGATGATTGGGTAATACAGTCTGGTTGCAAAAGGGAAGGGAAACACTAGAAAAGCAAAAATCAAACTTGGAGCGGCCTGGGTCAAGAAACAAAGATACTTCAGGGATGGGGTGGAAGCCATGGGAATTATCAGTGGTGGTGCAATTAGGGATCTGAGGCAGGGGTACTGCTATCAAGGGAGGATGTCCCAAGGCTGCGCGTAGGAAGCATGATGAGAGATTCCCAATGCCAGTAACATTGGCAAACATAAGGCCTTCTTAGAGGAGGGAAAGCCAAGAAAATGGAGAGGAGGGGGATGATATTTGTGTCATTAAATTTTTTTCTTGTATAAGGATATTATGATGGACCGTAAATTGTACTTGTACATAAAAGAGCCAAATGTAAAATCTGGAGCCAGGCCATGTGGCCATTCAGGCCGTGTACATGGCTCCTTCTACTGGACTAGTCCATTGTGAGTCCCATGGGTCCCAAACCACTAGGGAATATCCTGTAGATGTCTTATAAAATTTAGGGCCGTTCCATTCTCTCTCAATTACCTGTCCCTTAGCAGAAGGAATGGCATCATGAATTTTGCAGTAAGAATAGGGGCATCCTACGCTTTTCTCTTTCAAATAAGTTTTGCAATTGTGAACAGTCTGATCATACAAAAAACAGATAGCAGGAGCCACCTTGCTGGGGGAATTATGGAAATCAGTAAAGTTGAGTAAAATGGGATTCTGGCATTCTTGCAAGGGGCAATCAGTGGTAGCCAATAGGTGACCGAAGGTCTGTGTTTTAGCATAATTAGTATAATTTTCAGTCAAATAAAAACGCCATGCAAATAGAGATGTGTCAACTGGTCTCTGGTCCTGATAAGAAGGTACAGGCAGCAGCAAGATCCAAAATATCCAGGGAAATTCTCCCAGCTTTTTCTTCATCAGCATTTGTAAAGAAGGAGAAGGAAAGGGAAAATGACCTCAGGGGCTATCCTTTTCCCTGGGTGATTGGTTAGAATTGACCTGTTTAACTAATCTCTCGGGGAGCCAACGAGGGCCTCCCTCTGTTTGGTCATAGATGCATGCTGACCTTCGACCCCAAATCAGTACTGGGTCGGGCCCTTTCCACTGGGCAGTTAAGGGGTCTCGCCACATGACCAATGCTTGGTGGCTTTGAGTTTGTGGATGCCAAAAGCGATCCACTGCAGACCTTTCATTCTTGTCCAAGGTAAGGAAATTAAGGACAAAAAGTGCATGATGTAAAAGATTTCGGGGGTTGCCTCATGTATCATACAGGCTTCCCTTCTTTAATTTATGAAGCATGGATTTTAGAGTCTGATGAGCACGTTCAACAATGCCCTGGCCCTGAGGGTTGTAAGGAATGCCAGTGACATGCTTAATCTGAAGTTGTTGGCAAAAAGATTGAAATTATTTTCCAGTATATCCTGGGCCACTATCAGTTTTTATAACTTTGGGCTTTCCTAGGACAGAAAAGCATTGTAAAATATGGGAAATAACATTTTTGGAGGCCTCTCCAGCCTGGAGAGAGGCAAATATAAAACCACTAAAGGTATCAACTGTAACATGTATGTATTTAACTTTGCCAAATTCAATTAAATGAGTAACATCCATTTGCCAAATTTCATTGGGAACCAAGCCCCGGGGGTTAAC
The DNA here is from genome assembly GCF_949786415.1 of Peromyscus eremicus. Classification (NCBI taxonomy): domain Eukaryota; kingdom Metazoa; phylum Chordata; class Mammalia; order Rodentia; family Cricetidae; genus Peromyscus; species Peromyscus eremicus. Next base: position 147,754,708 of record NC_081416.1, read on the forward strand.
TCCCAGATGTTGAACAGGGAGGGAGACAGCACAATCAGTGCAATTTTTAACAATTTCTCGGGCCTGTTCTTGGGTAATCTTAAACAACAAATGAAGGGAATGAGCATTTAAATGGTGAAGAGAGTGTGCTTGGGCAGCCTGAGAAAGGGATCCTGCAAGAACAGGAAAAATTAATTGTTAATTAATTAATTAATTAATCAGCCAAGGCATTTCCTTCAGACAGAGGACCAGGCAATTTTAAATGGGCCCATAGATGGCCAATAAAAAAGGGGCACTGTCTAGCCATAATCAAGGAGCGCAGCTGAAGAAAAAGTGGAGCTGCACTGGCAGAGGGTTTAATAAAGGGAACAGTTTCCAATAAGGGAACAGAATGGGCAACATAAGCACTATCAGTATACAAATCAAAGCATTGAGAATGAAATAATTGAAAAACTTGAATGACTGCATAAAGTTTAACAAGCTGTGCTGAGGAATATGGGGAGAGGCAGGAGGTGGCCTTTCCATCCACAACATAGGTGGCAACTCCATTGGCTGAGCCATCTGTAAGTATCAGAGGAGCCTCCCTTATAGGTTGTGAGGCAGTTAATTTGGGGAAAACAAAGGAATGAATTCTGGCAAACTGTAACAAGGGATCACTAGGATAATGGTTATCCATAGTACCAAGGAAGGATGAGCAGGCAATGGGCCATTCATCATTTGTTTGAAGCAGCCAATCTAATTGTTCTCGAGTATAGGGGACAACTATGGAATCAGGATCTTTTCCAAAGTATTGGCGACTTGTTTCTCTGCCCTTAATAATTAGCTTGGCCATTAAAGATGGGTAAGTGGCTGGACCTTTGAGGGAGAGGTGGATAGGTGGGCCCAGAGTAGGAGATTCCCTCTTTTTTCTTTTCTGATGGTTGTTGCCAGAAGACTCCTGTGGGTACATGGGATGTTGCAAAAGCAATGTATAACATGGGGTCAGAATAGGATATCTGGGAAACAGTTTGGTTTTGAATAGCTTTATTGACTAAAGCCAGAGAGGTCTGGGCCTCAGGCATAAGCTTTCTGGTGGATGAAGGGTTTGAGTCTCCTTTTAGAATCTCATTAAGGGGGACCAGTTCATCAGTGGTAAGTTTTAAGTAAGGTCTGAGCCATTGAATATTACCTAATAATTTTTGGAAATCATTTAGGGTTTGAAGATGGGAAGTTCATAATTGAATCTTTGGGGTTAAGACTCATTGTTGATAAAGCTCAAAACCCAAGTAAAAATAGGGATCTGCTAATTGGACTTTGTCAGGGGCAATTTGAAGTCCCCTTGTTGAAAGGCTCTAGGTTAACTCGTAATAGCACTGGAAGAGTTGGTCTTGATGTTGGCTTGTCAAAAGAATATCATCCATATAATGGAGAATATAGATAGAAGGCCACTTTACTCTGATGGGATCTATTGCTTGAGCGACAAATTTTTGGCATAGAGTGGGACTATTTGCCATTCCGTGAGGTAGGATCCTCCATTGGAAACGTGGCATTGGTCCCTGGAAATTAATTTGGGGGACACTAAAAGCGAAATGTGATTTATCCTCAGGGTGTAGGGGAATAGTAAAAAAACAATCTTTGAGATCAATAACAATTTTATGGTACCCAGAAGGAATTGCCACCGGAGAGGGCAAGCCAGGCTATAAGGCACCCATAGGATCCATGACCTTATTTATGGCCCTAAGATCTTGTAATAATCTCCATTTTCCTGATTTCTTTTTAATAACAAAAATAGGTGTATTCCATGGGGAGTTTGTTGGTTCGATATGACCTGCGGCAAGTTGTTCCTGTACTAACTCTATAGCAGCCGCAACCTTTTCTTTTGTTAAAGGCCATTGATCAACCCAAACAGGATCACTTGTATTCCAGGTAATTTTATCTGCATGGGGTACAGGAATGTCAATGGCCATTAGGATAAATTTTGAGAAGACCCTAATCCAGCCCTATCATTTTTAACAGATATTGGGATACGTGTTTTAATGCCCTGAGAATTTTTTCCTAAGCCCTTGCCAGGAAGGAAACCTTGTTTAAGCATCTGACTGGTGACAATTTCATTGGGACTGCACATGATGACATCCATTTGGGTAAGAATATCTTGACCCCAGAGATTAACAGGTAGGCCAGGAACAACAAAAGGTGTAACAGTACCAGAATTGCCTTCTTCATCAGTCTATCTAAGGACTTGTGAACTCAGTTGAGGGTTTGAAGTCTGGCCAATGCCTTTAAGATGGGTGTGAGATGTAGTAAGAGGCCATGAAGTGGGCCAATCTCTATGGGATATAACAGTGGTATCAGCTCCTGTGTCCAAAATTCCTTGGAAGGTTTTGCCATTAAGCTTGAGAGTTAAGAGGGGGAGGGATTGGGAAATTTGTTGAAACCAATAAACATCGGAGGAACCGGGACCATCCTCGCAGTGGGCAATTTTTTTACACTTAACGCTTGAATGTCGGAGAGGAAGCAATAGGAGTTGGGCAATGCGAGTGCCTGGGTGGATAGTAATCATGCCTGTACTTGTAGAGGCAAGAATCTTAAGTTCTCCAGTAAAATCATTATCAATAACCCCTGGGGAAATTTGAATCCCTTGAAGGGTGGTGCTAGCTCTTCCAATGATTAGGCCAAAGGTATCGGGAGGTAAGGGGCCATAGACTCCGGTATTTAGGAGCTGAGGGCCCATTTCAGGGGTCAATATTGACTGGGTGGTGGAACAGAGGTCCAGTCCTGCACTCCCTGTGGTTGCTCTCCAGAGATCTGAAATGGATTGGTGGGGTTGGGGAGTGGCTGAGTCTGGGCAGGGGGGACAAACCTGATAGCCCCTGAGGTTGTCCTCTGGGTGGGGGCCAGGGGCTGGCCCCTCTGGAAGTTTCCCTGCTGTTTAGGAGGTAATGGTTGACCCTGTGCATTTGTTTTGGATCTGCATTCTGAAGCCCAGTGTTTTGCCCCTGCCACACCACCGGCAGAGAGAAGTGGGGGGAGAGCACTCATTGGGAGCTGCAGGAGGCATAGTTCATGCTCGGGAGAAATGCCCAGGTTGTTTGCAGTTAAAGCTGGTTTTAGGGTCTTGGTTGGCTGCACAGAGGGCAGCTCCGATGGCGAGCCCCATGGCATGGGCGGAGCCAATTCCTGAGCATAGCCTGACATAATCAGAAAGTTCAGACTTAGCGCGATGCAGACGAATGGCAGCCTGACAGGCAGGATTGGCGTTTTCAAATGCTAGATGTTTTACGAAAGCACTTTCATTTTCGCCATCGCCGAGAAGCTGCTCAGCAGCATCATTTAGGTGGCTGACAAAGTCACTATAAGGCTCATCAGGCCCCTGCTGAATCTTTGCCAGGGAGGTGGTAGCCGACCCTTTAGGGGGCAAATGTTTCCAGGCTTTTAGACCTGCATTTTGAATTTGTATTAATAAGCCTGGAGCAAAACGGGCTTGAGTTTCATTTTTCTCATAGGGGCTATTACCCAGGAGCTTTTTAAGAGTCCATCTTTTGCAGGATTTTTTTTTTTTTGTATTGCGTTGCGTTGAGCCATCTCCCTACAATTTTCAGTAAAATCGGTTTTCCATAAAACATAATCTCCACCTGAAAGTGTAGCTCTAGCCAGGAAATACCAATCATTAGGTATAAGCCAATGGTCACTCACATTTTCTAAGTAAAGAGAGCTGTAGGGCCATAAATGGCAACTGCTGCCTTAAGTTTTTCAAGATATTTAAGACTGAGGTGTTTGTATTTTTGGGAAGTATCAAGGGTTTCATCCTCAGAGTTAGAGCCCTCAGATCTGCTGCCTTCATTATCTGAGTGTTCGGATGCTTCACCCTCAGTATCAGGGGATGATAAGCTTGTAACTCCTGCAGCCGAGTCAGGCTCTTCCTTAGCAGTCTGGCTTCGAGTTACTGGGAAGGCATAAAGAGAGTGAGAAGCTTTAGCAGGAGGAGCACTTTTTAGATTTGTTTTTGTGGGTACCTTTTTTTGGGCTGTTTTTAGTATCCCCTGGGCTATTTTTAAGGTCTTTTTGGGATTTTAAGGCTAATGTGGTTAATTCTTTATCAACGGTACGGAGTTCTTTTATGAGTTGAAGATGTTCGTGCTTTTGTTGGAGGACCTCCTTGAGGGAGGAAACCTCACTGAGGAGAAGGCTCTTGGCTCTTTGTAAGAGGGCAGAGGTTTCCCCATCCTCAATAACAGGCGCACAAAAGGGTGATGCAGAGGCCATCACATCCTGTGGTGGAAACTGGTAGGGAGGGGGTTTAAAAGGAGAAAGTTTGGTGGTGGGCATGTTTGAGGAGGGGGGCCAATCAGGATTATGATACTTGGCAGCTTCCTCCTCTAAGGAGGCTTCCTCCTCTGGGGTTAAATCATCATCAAAATTTTTGAGGGAAGGGTATACATCTTGTGAAGAAAAGGGGGGAGGAGGGTGGTTGTTCTTCGTTGGGGTGACGGGGCAGCCGGAACAATTTTAGACATGGGTGGTTCAGGAATATTAATACTGACAGAATGACAGAGGGTGGACGGGAGGACTCTTTTAAGGCTTTTTCTCCCTCCTTAATTAATTTTTGAACATCAGGGGAATGATTATAAGTTTTTAAGACATCATTAATTAAATTCCAGTAGGAAAAAGTTTGGACAGGGACCTTTTCAGGACCAAAGGTCTGGTAAAAATCATTTAAACAGTCACCAACCCGTCTCCAGCATTTTTCATCTATGGCTCCTTCTTGGGGAAACCAAGGACAGACATCTCCAATATAGTCAAGAAATTTTTTTAACTCTTTCTTTTTAACCCTAGTTCCTCATGTCTTGAGAGACTGTTTCAGTCCCGAAATAAACAAATCCTATTTATTAAATGCTTGTCCCATGGTAAACTTACCTTGCATCGTCACGTTAAAACTCCTCCGGATCTGACTCACGGCCGGGCGTTTCCGTGGCGATCACTGACTGGACCTTGCTCATGGAGTCGTCTTCCACGGTGGTCCAACTCTTAGGCAGGCCTGCCTTGGTGTGTGACGATGTTCATCACTCCTCCACGTCCTCGAGCCTCATGCTGGGCGCCAGTTGTCCCGGCCAGTGGGATCTTCAGCAGAGACCCTAGAAGGGGGAATGGCAAATGAAAGGGACAAGAAACACAAAGAACTGACAGCAAGACAGTATTCTGATCAAGCTGCAAAATTTTATTTTTCTCAGGTGGGTTTTATAGTAAGCAGACCAGGAAACTTTCTCTGGGAAAAGATCAGGGGACTGTTGAGTTGCCAAGCAACCTAACCACAAAACATTGTTACTAATGGTCACTGTAACAGAAAGATAAGGAAATGTTAAGTTATTTTCTAATAACTCAAGACTTGTTCAGGCATGTCAAAAGTTTCTGGTTAGTGGCTCAATACTGGACAACAGAAACTTAACTCAGGCAGGCAATATGGCATGGCTCTTGAAATTGTCCTCGGCAGTCCATCACAACAACTGTAAAAGTATCTCCTCTCACTCCAGTCTAGAGTATGGAGGTGCAGTTGACATCAGACCCCTTCAAATCTTCAGTTCCTCCCATCTCAGGAAATTGTATGACTGAATTAGTTTTCAGTTTTCTTCCAGAGACCTCAGTCTTCTCTTTTGTTTGAGAAGCATGATATTTGTCTTCTAGTTCCTGCTTAAATTTCTGTCCTGACTATGATGAATCTTAAAGGTCTTATTAAATATCTGGGGCAAGATATAGTGGTGAAAACCTGAGAGATCAGAGGAATAGGAAAAACCACAGGCTAACCTAACCTCACTGACACCTCAGTCTCCAAAGAGACCTATTTCCTGTATAACCATGCCTATATACATTTTGTTCTGCTATATCATTTGCTTTCTCCCTGTCCAGTCTCTGTCACTTCCTGTCTGTCTGTACAGACCTCCAGGACACTATAGTTAGTGCTTGGATTAAAGGTGCATGTTATCACACTTGGCTATGTACCCAGTGTTGCTTTGAACTCACAGAGATCCAGACAGATCCCTGCCTCCCAAATGATAGGATGAAAGGTGTGTACTACCATTGCCTGACTTCTATGTTTACTATAGTGGCTGGCTTTTTCCTCTGATCCTCAGGTAAATTTTATTGGGGGACATAGTATTTTGGGGGACATAATCCATCACCAAATTTCCCCTTTTTGTCTAAAATAAAAATGTTATAACTAATATAAGAAAAACTATATACAATAAGTACAATAACTATATACAATATATACAAACAATAAATACACCAACAATGTCTAGTCCACTTACATTTGACAAATTCAGTGAAAATAGTCCATTCTATCCTATTTTGGTGAATCCAAAATGTACCTAATTCACTTTATATCCTATCTTGTATTATCAACAGAAAACTATATTATAATGTCTTTCAAATTTATACACTACACCTCTTAGTGAATTTCTTCTCTGGAATTTCTTAACAAGGAAAAATATAACTATCAACTCCCTCAGAGTCCCGAGAAGGAAATAATATACAGGAAATGCAAACAAGTGACTTCCAAATAATGTGAGTTATGACAGAAACAGCCAGCTTTCTGGACAGTCCCCTGAGCTTTCTCTGCAACATTGGGGCATCATCTTTGTACTACAGGCTTAGCATATCTAACAGATATGCTCGTTTGTGAAGCAGGAATGTACACAAGACCTACAGCTCAACCCCACATTTAGTACAAGTATTCCATGTACTAAACTTGAATTCTACCAGTGTCCTGTCATGATTCAGGATTTTAAATTCTGGAAATTGTTGGTGTTTTTGGAATTCAGCTTCCCATTCTTCTCTGTTTGTGAGTGGCTTCATCTCTTTTATTAAATGCCAGTCTACCAGTGAGAGGCCAGACTCCATCAGTTTATCTACTCCTCCAAGAATAACCAGCTACTGTTCCACTGCACAACAGGAGCCATCAGCACACTGTCTGTTCAGCTGCCTTCAAAGGAAGGGGCCCTGTATCTTTTCTGGATTGCAAAGGCCACTTCAGCAATGGTGCCATATTTCTCTGGCCTCAGAGGATGCCTGTTGCCAAAGCTGCAACCACTCTTATCTTGGCAAAGATTTGCAATCCTTTGCTTTGTGTCCTGCTTGTCCATTTTGGACAGCATACTATCAGCAGTTGATGCGAGGGCACTTTCTTTCCCAGTGGTTAACTTTTGCCACAATGAAAGGTAATTCCATGTGGAAGTTCTTCAATGCCCATATCTTCTCTGAAGTAGTTTGGTGCTGCTGGGGGCAGACATGTCTCACAGTCATCAAAAAAAGAAAAAAAAATCTATGTTATTAAAAAATCTTAAATGCCATTTTACATAGCTCTCTGAAGGGTTTGAAGATGACCAGTCTATCTAAAATATATCTCTGCTTGACTTGAAAACATACCTAATATGACTCCAAATTCGATTGTAATGACTACTAACCTACATTTCTTTATATCCTAATAGTTGGTAATAATAACTTTCAAGGATTAGCAAATTGCATTACATTGTTAAATGAACTGTATAGGTACAATACCTTGAGCAACATTAGAAATATATGTATAATATATTCTAACAAAATCAATCTCAAATTTGTAGCAAAATACGTAGTTGTATATAATATACAAAAATCCAATCCAATGTAAAATATTTAAGACTAGTAGTTGCCTTTTAAAATTAGATTCAATAATCTACCTTTTTATCTTATCATGTCTATATAAATGAATCTCAAATTTGTAGCAATGTACAACATTTTTATATAATATACAAAAATCCAATCCAATGTAAAATATTTAAAAGTATTAGTTGCCTTTCAAAAGTAGATTCAATAATCTACCTCTTTATCTATATCTTCTCTTTTTACTTTTCAGAGTAGATTCAATAATCTACCCTTTATTCTATCATTTCTATATCTTTTTTGAGAGTAGATTCAATAATCTACCTCTTATCTGTATCCTCTTTTTTTTTCAAACAAGAACCTTAAATCTAATCCTCTTTGTTTAGACTTTTTCCTGACCATTAACAATAACAACTTGTATCCAACCATCCTAAACAATGAAAATTATCCAAACCCATTGAAAGACTAAAAACTACCCACCACACCTCTTGGGAATGTAGGTGTTGTGTTCTTAAAATTACTTGCTGATGTTTGTGGGAAAAGGCATCTTTATGGGATCCTGAAAAAAAATTGGGGTTAATTGTCAGATCCTGGGCGAGGTAGCTGTATCATTTGTTGCCCAGTCTCTCCATAATGCAAAAATGCAGGGCTTATCTCAAGTATTTGTTTGAGTAGTCTGTAAGGCTGGATCATCTCAGTGAGCCATCTCAAAATTGTCCTGAGCAGTTTGTAGTCCAAAACTTATCTTTGGGTGATGTTTGTCAGCTTAGTGGTATTATTATTGTCCATGTGGAATTGTTATTTTGGGGTCTCATCATCTTTTTGGAGACTTCAAAGTTGCTGTTAGGTGTGGTCATGATTCCCTGCAGAAAACAGATGGAGACTCAAACACGAAAACATGTAGAGGCATCTAGATGAAGCTTTTTTTTCAAGAATTAGTTAGTACTCTATATGACCATTAATATCAAAACAAAAGTTTAAAAAATACGTCTTATAAATTTTGATATAAAATTCATATATCTTAAGAAAAGTTTTAAAGAATCAAAATAGAACCCAAGAACTGAGATTATTGGCAATAAAATAGTCCCTTAATTTTGGTGTTCTTCTGTCCTATATCAGATGGCTCTTCTAAATGATACAAAGATTTTATATTTCCTTTTAACAAGCAAGCTTTGATTTAGAGAAGGAGAGAGCCATTCTCCAACTCCAAAGCCAGCTTTAATTTTTAATTGAACTGGGACTACATAAAGATCATTTGTATTTTGTGTCTGTAGAGAAGAGTAGAAACAAACATTTAGGAAGACTTATAAAATTTTTATGTGATATACCAATAGGTCAATTTACTCTTTTTCTTGGGACATTTATTCTGGATGATTTGTCCTTTTTCTTCAGATGTCTCATTTGTCCAATATTCTTCAGATTCCCTAGCTTTCATTCTCCTGAAAGACAAAAGCAAAAACCCTTCCACAAGCTTGACTTTGGGGAGGTTCCTTTTTGGCAAGTTATATCTGATTAAATGAAAAGTGTTTGTTAATGGTATATGTTAATTTTAAATCGGATGATCATGCTGTTTGATGAACTATCACCTCTTCTAATTAAGAGGTCTCTCTTGTTCAAATTGAAACTTTATCAATATTGATGGTATCCATAGCTTTTCTTTTCCTGTAGAAACAAAAGAAAAACCTTGTCTCCAATGTAATACAGATCCTGGTTTCCATTCTGAGGTCAGCACATCTTTAAAGTATATAGGCTGATTTAATTCTGTAGTTTTTTCTATTATCCAATGTCTTTCTGCAGCTGTTGTTTCATTCTCATTAGCACTGAGAATATTCAAAGTTAATAGAGCATTATGTAATCTATTTCTGGGGGTTTGTGTTACCCCTTTCTGTTTATTTAACACATCCTTTAGAGTTTTATTTGATCTTTCTATGAATGCTTAGCCTGTAAGATTATGTGGTATACCTGTAACATGCTTTATATTGTAATAAGCAAAAAAAAAAAAAAACAGTTTCATTTTACCAGAGACATACGCAGGAGCATTTCCAGTTTTAATTTGTGCAGGTATACCCATGATGGCCCTAACTTCTAGCAAATGCGTGATTACAGAATCAGCTTTTTCAGACTCAGAGCAGTTGCCTATGGTGATATTTTATTTGTATTAAAATGTTATTTGTATGTTAATAAATAAAGTTGCCTGGGGGTCAGAGCTATTAGCAAGCCATAGGAAAGCAGGGCAGTGGTGGCGTACACTTGTAATCCCAGCACTTGGTAGGCAGAGCTGGGTAAGTCTCTGTGTGTTCAGGGATACAGCCATTATTGGACACACATGCCTTTAATCTCAATACCAAGCAAGGAAAACCTGGAGGCCTATACAGACAGGCTGTGACAAGGTGGTCATGTGGTTGGGTTTACAACCAATGAGGAGGCAGAACAGGAACACTATATAAAGACTTTAACACAGGGGTAGTGAGTTCGGAGAGGTAGGACCACTGCAGGAGGAAGGGTAAGGTTTTAGCTCTTAGCTCTGAACTCTTGGCTTTCTTCTTTGCATTGGTTCTGTGTTTCTTATTTAATAAGAAGGTTGGTTACATCTACATTTGGCACCCAACGTGACAAGGATCCATTAAAAACCGCTTGGCTTGGCTTGGCGGCAGGTCCGGTTTCCGGCCTGGGCGGCCCGGCTGCCTAGCTCGGGCCCAGGCCTGACTGACCCGCAGCTGGAGCTACTTGCAACTGCTACAAACAACTCAGGCCTGCCCTGCTGAATAGGGCCCCTGCCTGTAAAGCCAAGGCTTGACTCGGCTCAAGCGGCTACGCTTCTCTCTCTCTCTCTCTCTCTCTCTCTCTCTCTCTCTCTCTCTCTCTCTCTTTGGATTCACACCTCGAACACCAGGTGGCTGTTTTGAAATTCCCTGGGATTCTACTGTTCTACCCAGACTTGGTAAGTCAATTAACATATCTATATAAAAGAGAATTTTTTTCTACATTAAAAAAATGGGCTTTATGTGTACATTGGAAGAAAATTGAACTTTGTTTGAAATTTTAGGCACTCTGACAATGGAACAACTATATGAAAAGGTTAATATTGATCGAATTATTCAGTTTCTTATCCTCATTTTACTGTTTAAAAAGATAGTCAACTTAAGTGCCAGGATAACAGTCTTAGAAAAACCTATTAAACCGGTAAAAATGAATTATAGAGAAATTCAAACTCAAACAGAAGAAATAAACAGTGAAGTTGTTTCAAAATTGGATCATAAGGTTACAGAAAGAAAGCCAGTTTTCACACAATCACCCTTAATTTATCCGGTAGCGGTACAGCAGCTACCTGATCAAGAGAATGCACAAAATACTTGGGCTCCAGTTAAAATGTTAGACTTATGAAGATTTAAGGAGGCAATAGCATCTTATGGCATGCACTCCCCATATGTAAAGCAAATGTTAAACAACTGGTCAACTTGTAATAGGATTATACCAAAGGACTGGCGGGAATTGGCACAGGCTGTTCTTGAACCCGGACAACATTTCCAGTGGAAAATGTGGTTCAATAATGAGGCTAAAAATATAGAAAAACAATGGAGGGATAGCGGAATACAAGTCTGTCAGGATCAGCTTATTGGAGAAGGCCAATATGCTTCAGTAGAAACACAATGTTTATATGATGTCCAAACCCTAGTTCTATGTCGAACGACAGCTTTAAATGCATGGGACAGAGTTGAAGAACCAGGAAAAAAACTGAGTCATTTACAAAGGTTATACAGGGCCCAAAAGAATCTTTCACAGATTTCTTACAAAGATTGACTTCAGCAGTAGAGAAAATGGTCCCGAATTCAGAGGCTAGTCAGATAATAATTGAATCTTTGGCCTTTGAGAATGCAAATGCAGCATGCAAAAGAATAATCAGGCCGTTAAAGGCAAGATCTGCACCTTTGGAAGATTGGATTAGAGATACAGTAAATGTTGAGGCTTATGACCATGATGATATGTGGGTAGGAAAAGCAATTTCAAAAGGTTTGAGCAATGTTAGATGTTTTGGATGTGGAAAGCAAGGACATTTGAAAAGGGATTGTAAACAGGTCATTCCTAGAAATAATGTTTCTTCAAGGAACACTGGCAACAGAATGCCCCTTCCTTCTGGAGTATCCAGAAGGTGTGGTAAGGGAAAACACTGGACCAACAAATGTAGATCAACAAGGGACAGACAGGGTAATCCTCTGCCTCGAGCTTCGGGAAACTCCCAGAGGGGCCTCAGGCAGGCCCCCACAGTAAATCCAGTTCAAACCTTTCCTGCAGTTGTAGAGGAAACCCCTACTCAAAGCAACTAAATAACCAAATGTCTATAGGAATAAATCATGTTAGTCGAGATGATGAAACAGAGAAAATAGGAAATTCAGGAAAAAACATAAATTTTTTTGGCAAACTTCTATTAATGAACAAAGACCAAAACTAACAATAAAAATAAATGGTGTTTTGTTGTCTGGTCTGGTAGACACAGGTGCTGACATTACCATAATTGCACCAGAATTTTGGCATCCAACTTGGCCTCTTCAGGAGGTAAACGTTCAACTGTTAGGAATTGGGACATTATCTCGAGGGAAACAAAGTGCAAGAAAGCTTGAATGTATAGGTCCAGAAGGACAGAAAGAAAAATTAAAACCACATATGGCTAACATAGCTATGAACCTGTGGGGTCGAGATTTGTTACAACAATGGAATACTCAGATTAATATCCCTCCAATCTCAGAAACAAATCATAAATTAGTACATGTTTCTGAGAGAAATATTAAAAGATGTTATTCTAATGAGTGCTCACCAGCCATCCATGTCATACAAGAACAGGGCACAACTGATAATTTTCCAAAAACACCAACAGCTCTACCTTTAAAATGGTCAACAGATAAGCCTGTATGGGTTCAGCAATGGCCTTTAACAACAGAGAAACTCCAGGCTTTACAAGAGCTGGTGGAAGAACAGTTAAATGCTCATCATATTGAAGAATCAACCAGCCCTTGGAATTCTCCTGTATTTGTTATTAAAAAGAAATCTGGTAAATGGAGAACGGTAACAGACCTTAGAGCAATTAACAAAGTAATTCAGCCAATGGGCTCTTTACAATCTGGAATTCCTTTGCCTACTCTGTTACCAAAAGGATGGCCTCTCATAGTTATTGATTTAAAAGACTGTTTCTACTCAATACCATTACAAGAAAAAGACAAAGAAAGATTTGCTTTCACAGTGCCTACTTATAATAATTCTCAACCGGTTAAAGGATTTCAATGGAGGGTTCTCCCACAAGGAATGTTGAATAGCCCAACTTTGTGCCAATATTTTATAAAACAGCCATTAGAAGTGGTACGTAAAAAATTTCCTAAATCTAAAATTTATCATTATATGGATGATATTTTATTAGCTGACTCAAATGCAGATACTTTAGAAAGAATGTTTGAAAAGTAAAGAAAATTTTGCCTTGCTGGGGTTTACAAATTGCTCCTGAAAAGATACAAAGAGGAGATTCTATTAATTATTTAGGATATAAAATAGAACTACAAAAAATTAGACCTCAAAAGGTACAAATTAGGAGAGATAGACTACAGACTCTTAATGACTTTCAAAGATTATTTGGAGACATTTCTCATCTAAGAACTATTGTTGGGGTAAAAAATGATGAACTGAATAATTTGTTTAAAACCTTAGAAGGTGATAAGGACTTGAACAATCCAAGAGAATTATCACCTGAAGCTGAGAAAGAATTGGCCTTGGTAGAAAAGAAAGTACATAAAGGGCACATAGATTGTATTGATCCAAAGCTGGATTGCATATTGGTTATTTTACCTTCTAGGCATTCTCCAACAGGAATATTAATGCAAAGGGAAGATATTATATTAGAATGGATATTTTTACCAAATAAACCAAATAAAAAATTAAAAACTTATGTGGAAAAAATCTCTGACTTGATTTGGAAAGGAAAATTGAGACTTCGTCAGTTAGCAGGAATAGACCCAGCAGAAATTATTGTACCTTTAACTAAGGAAGATATTGAAAAATTATGGATAGAAAATGAAGCTTGGCAAAAAGCTTGTAGTAATTTTTTGGGAGAAATTAACAGCAAATATCCCAAAAGCAATAGAATTGATCTTATAAAGAGAGCTGATTGGATCTTGCCTCGAATTGTGAGGACAAAACCCATATCTGGAGTTCGTACATTTTATACAGATGCCAACAAACAAGGAAAGGCAGGTTACAAATCAGAAAATTTAAGTAAAGTGGTTCAAAGTCCTTATAATTCAGTTCAAAAATCAGGATTGTATGCTATTCTGTTGGTATTAATGGATTTTTCAGAACCTCTCAATGTAGTAACTGACTCTCAGTATGCTGAAAGAGTAGTATTACATATTGAGACTGCAGAATTTATCCACGATGCTTCAGAATTAACTTCATTATTTATTCAATTACAAGATACAATCAGAAAAATGAGTCATCCTTTATATATAACTCACATCCGATCCCATACTGGTCTGCCAGGCCCTCTAGCACAAGGCAATGATGAGACTGATAAATTATTGATAGGAAATGTGCTAGAGGCCTCAAAATTTCATAAAAAAACATCATGTAAATAGTAAAGGTTTAAAAAAGGATTTTTCCATAACCTGGCAACAAGCCAAAGAAATAGTAAAGAAATGCCCTACTTGTTCCTTCTACAATCAAACGCCATTACCAGCAGGATGTAACCCAAAGGGTACTCAGAGGAATAAAATCTGGCAGATGGACGTGTTTCACTTTGCAGAATTTGGAAAATTGAAATATGTACACCACACTATTGATACTTATTCAGGATTTCAATGGGCAACTGCTTTGAGTTCTGAAAAAGCTAATTCTGTAATCACTCATTTGCTAGAAGTTATGGCCATTATGGGTATACCTGCACAAATCAAAACTGATAATGCTCCATCATATGTCTCTGTTAAAAATGAAACAGTTTTTTGCTTATTATAATATAAACCATATTACAGGTATACCACATAATCCTACAGGTCAAGCAGTTATAAAAAGATCAAACAGAACTCTAAAGGATATGCTAAATAAACAGAAAGGAGTAATAAAAACCCCCAGAAATAGACTACATAATGCTCTATTAACTTTGAATTTTCTCAATGCCAATGAGAAAGGAACAACAGCTGCAGAGAGACATTGGATAATAGAAAAAACTACAGAATTAAATCAACCTATATACTTTAAGGATGTGCTGACCTCAGAATGGAAACCAGGATATGTATTACATTGGGGACGAGGTTTTGCTTTTATTTCTACAGGAGAAGATAAGCTGTGGGTACCATCAAAATTGATAAAGGTTCAATTTGAACAAGAGAGACCTCTTAATTAGAGGAGGTGATAGTTCTTCAACCAGCATGAACATCCAATTTAAACTAACTTACACCAGTAACATATGCCTTTTCATTTAATCAGATAATAACTTGCCAAAAAAGGAACATCCCCAAAAAACCTTGGGGAAAGGTTTTTGTTTTTGTCTTTTAGGAGAATGAAGGTTAAGGAATTTGAAGAACACTGGACAAATGAGACAACTGAAGAAAAGGGACAAATCGTCTATCCTAAGAAACAGAGTGAAATGGTGTATGGGTATGTTATCTAAAAAATTTTATGTCTTCCTAAATGTTTGTTTCTGCTTTTCTTTAAAGATTTAACACTATTTAACTTCTAATAGTCCCAGTTCAATTAAAATTTAAAACTGAATTTGGAGTTGGAGAATGGCTCTCTCCTTCTTTAAACTCAAGCATGTTGTTAAAAGGAAAATGCAGACTCCCTGTATCATACCAGAGGAAAAGAGCCATCTTCTGCTATGGGACAGGAGAAAAGCCAAATTAATTAAGGGACTATTCTATTACTAATCTCAACTCTTTGATTCTATTCTAATTCTTTAAACTTTTTTTAAAGTATGAAATTTATATCAAAATTTACAAGATTAATATATATATATACATATATATATATATATATATACATTTTAAACTTTGTTAAGATATAAATGGTCATATAGAGTACTAACTAATTCTAAAAAGCCACATATATAGTCTTTGTGTTCGAGTCTCTTATCAGTTTTTTGAAGAAAATCATGGTCAGGCCTAACATCAACTGAAGTCTCCAGGAAGAAGATGGGGCCCCATAACAACAACAATTCCACTAAGCTGACAAATATCACTAAGCTGACAAACATCATCTACAGATCAGCTTTGAACAAGGTGCTCAGAGCAATTTTGAGAGAGCTAGCTGAGATGATCCAGTCTCAAAGACTACTTGAATAAGGATTTGAGATAAACCCTGAACTTTGGCATTATACACAGACTGGATAACGAAGGATATAGTTACCTTTCCCAGAATTTGACAATTAACCTAAAATTTTTCTTTCAGGATAAAGATAACTTCGCCCATACACCAGGAAGCAATTTCAAGAATACGACGCCCACATTCCTAAAGAGGTGGTGTGGGGTGGTTGGTTTTTTTGGTCTTTTAGGTCTTTTAATGGGTTTTGGGTTTGGGATAATTTTCATTGATTAGGGGGTTGGTTACAAGTTGTTGTCAAGGGTGAGGAAAAGGGCTAAGCAAAGGAGATTAGATTTAAGGTTCTTATTTTAAAAAAGAGAGAGAAAGAAAGAAAGAAAAGAAAAATGTAAATACTTTACATTGGATTGGATTGTTTTATATTGTATACAAATTATATATATTGAAATTTATATTGTTAGAAAATGCTATATGTATATTTCTAATTGTACCATTCATTTAACAATGGAATGCAATTTTCTAATCCTTGAATGTTGTTTTTACCAACTATTAGGATATAAAGAAATGAAAGTTAGTAGTTAGACATTATAATAGAACTTGTAGTTATATTAGGTATGTTTTCAAGATTGAGTAGATATATTTTAGATAGACAGGTTATCTTCAAACCCTTCAGAGATCTACAGAATATGGCATTTAAAATGTTTTAATAACTTAGAAAATTTTTCTTTTTTGTTATGACTATGAGACATGTCAGCTCCTGACAGTACCAATCTACTTCAGAGAAAATATGGGCATTGAAAAAACTGCAATTGGAGTTAACTTTCATTGTAGCAAAAGTTAGTCACTGGACAACAAAGTATCCTCGAATCAACTGCTGACAAACAGGACAGACAGGACACGAAGCAAAGGACTACCGATTCTTGTCAAAACAAGTGTGGTTATGGCTTTATCAAAAGGCATCTTCTGAGGCCAGGACAATATAGCACCATCCCTGAAGTGGCCTTCACAATCCGGGAAAGGTACAGTGCCCTTTTCTTCGAAGGCAGCTGAACAGGCAGTGGGCCAGTGGCTTCTGATGTGCAATGGGGAGGTAGCTGAAACAGTTATTCTTGAAGAGTAATTAAGCTCACACCTCTCAACAGAAGAATGGCATTTAATAGAGGGATATGGAGAAGAACAGGATGCTGAAATGAAGCCACATACACACATAGCCAAGAAGAATGGACAGCTGAATTCAAAAAACATTAACAATTTCCAGAATTTAAAATCCTGAATCATGACATGACACTAGTGGAATTCAGGTATTTCTGGTATATAGACTGCTCTCACCCAATGTGAGGTTGAACTGTTGACCTTGTGTACATTCTACTTCACAAATGAGTCTGTCAGATACGCTAAGCCTATAGGCTGAAGATGATGCCCCAACACTGCGGAGAAACCTCAGATGATTGTCCAGGCAGCTGGCTGTTTCTGTCAACTCACAATTTTTTGGAAGTTGCTTGCATATACTTCCTGTTTTTATTTTTTTTGTTAGCTAAAACTATTTCCTTCTTGGGTCTCTGAGGGAGTTGAAGATTAGTTAGTTATAGTTGACAATTAGGATAGAAAGTGAATTAGATACAATAGAATAGATAATGGAATTATTTTCCCTGAATTTGTCAAATACAAATGAACTAGACATTGTTTAAGTATTTATTACTTGTATATATTGTATATAGTTATTGTACTTTTGTATATAGTTTTTCTTATGTTAGTTATAAGCTTTTTCTTTTTTCCTTTTTATTAAAATAGAAAAGGGGAAATATGGTGATATTTTATTTGTATTAAAATGTTATTTGTATGTTAATAAATAAAGTTGCCTGGGGGTCAGAGCTATTAGCAAGCCATAGGAAAGCAGGGCAGTGGTGGCGTACACTTGTAATCCCAGCACTTGGTAGGCAGAGCTGGGTAAATCTCTGTGTGTTCAGGGATACAGCCATTATTGGACACACATGCCTTTAATCTCAATACCAAGCAAGGAAAACCTGGAGGCCTATACAGACAGGCCGTGACAAGGCGGTCATGTGGTTGGGTTTACAACCAATGAGAAGGCAGAACAGGAACACTATATAAAGACTTTAACACAGGGGTAGTGAGTTCGGAGAGGTAGGACCACTGCAGGAGGAAAGGTAAGGTTTTAGCTCTTAGCTCTGAACTCTTGGCTTTCTTCTTTGCATTGGTTCTGTGTTTCTTATTTAATAAGAAGGTTGGTTACATCTACAGTTGCCCATTTAAATTCTGAATAAATATCAATGGTGTGGTTTTCCAAATACTGCAAAGTTGAACACATCCATCTGTCAGATTTCATTCCTCTGAGTACCCTTTGCATTATATCCTGCTGGTAGTGGTGTTTGATTGTAAAATGTAGGACATTTCCTTCTAATTTCCTTGGCTTGTTGCCAGGTTATGGGAAAATCCTTTTTTAAACCTTTACTCTTGACATGATGATTTTTATGAAATTCTGAGGCTTCCAGCACAATTCTTATCAATAGTTTATCAATCTCATCATAACCTTGTGCTAGGGGGCCTGGCAGACCCGTATGGGATCAGATGTGAGTTGTTTATAAAGGGATGCTTCCTATCCTGGTTATATCTTGTAACTGAATTAATAACAAAGTTAATTCTGACTCATCATGGATAAATTCTGCAGTTTCAATATGTAAGATCACCCTTTCAGCATATTGAGAGTCACTGACTATGTTGAGAGATTCTGAATAATCCATTAATACCGTCTCTTCCAAAGCCTGCAGTTTCTCTGTTGTTAAAGGCCATTGCTGAATTCATACAGGCTTGTTTGTTAACCATTAAAAAGGTGGAGCTGTTGGTGCCCTTGAAAGATCAGCAGTTGTTTTGCCCTGTTTTTGTACAGTCTGGATGGCCAGTGACTACTCTTTATAATAATACCTGCTGTGGGATGGTCTGTATGTCAAGTGTGTTGCTGATTGGTCAGTAAATAAATCACTGATTGGCCATTGGCTAGGCAGGAAGTATAGGTGGGACAAGGAAAAGAATTCTGGGAAGTGGAAGGCGGAGGGAGAGACACTGCGAGCCGCCATCAGGACAAGGAAGATGTAAGGTACCAGTAAGCCATGAGCCATGTGGCAAAGTAGAGATTAATAGAAATGGGCTAAATATAAGAGTAAGAGCTAGACAATAACAGGCCTGAGCTAATGGCCAAGCAGTTTAAATAATGTAAGAGTCTGTGTGTTTATTTTATAAATGGGCTCTGGGACTGGCGGGACTTGGTGGCGGGAGCTGGAGAGAAATTCTCCAGCTACAAATGGCACCCAACGTGGGGCAAGAGTTTCCACCTAAAAACTTAGAAAAAAGATTCTAAAATGGACCTAAAAACAGCTTCCTAATTGTCTCTCTCAAATAAGCGGCAGCTGCCGGTTTGAGCTACTGGCGGGTTCCTAGCGTGCGCTCTCGACCTACAGTATGGTGGGAATGAGGCCTCTGCAAGTAGCACATTAAACTATGTGATGAATTTAGCCTTTGCTAGTACAAAACAAAAAAAAAGAGGTTTCTGGGCTACACGCTACTTTGGTAAAAATGTAGACCCACTATTTCTGAGAGTTACGGCTCCCAGAGCTGGCAGAAAGCGGACCACCGCCATGTTGGGAAGCTGAAGTGGGCGGAGCCAGCAGCCACTGCGCCGTTTCAGGCTTAGAAGGCTGCAGTTTAAAAGGAATAGGCTCAAGCTAATATAAAAAAATAAGCCACATAAAGATGACTACCACACAGAGAATCTGGATTATGTTCTCTTTGATATTCGTAACTGCAGAAAAACATTTGATTGTAAAAGCTGTTGAGTTATGCCAAAATGTATATTTTAAAGGTACCTTGACTTCAAAATTTGGATATAAGGATATGTTGCTTTGGAAAAGAGTCTCTGCTCTTGTTTCCACAGAAAGCCAGAGACTATGGATTTGTTCCAGATTAAGATACATCAGGTTTGACCAGCCAAGACCCCCTGAAAGTTCTCCAATGACACCATGGCCCAGATGATTCAACATCCAGAATGGTTTCAAGTCAACTGGCTCAGATATACAGCCTCACGGACTACTCCATGATCCTAAAATTTTCTTTCTGTCTCCAGAAGATACAGCGCCCCCCTCCAGCAGGAAGTAGTAAGAGAAGCTACGCCCAAATTCCCAAATATACCAAGCTGGCTTTAGAGATGGAATTGGCTCACTCCCCCTCTAAACCCAGACATATTGCTCAAAAAAAAATGGTTAAGAGATTCTTGTGTCCCAAATCAGAAGAACCCTCTGATGTGGGACAGAGAAAAAACAATATTTTTATTTAAATCAGGTTGATTATAAATACAATCTCTTTCTAAAACAAAAAGGGGGATAGTTTAGATATGATAGGATGAAAGGGTAGATTAATGAACCTACTTTTAAAGAATAACAACTTGTTTAAAATGTTTTACATTGCTATAGATTTTAGTTTATTGATACAAATTTAAACTTAATTTTGTTATACTGTATATATATTTCTATTCTTGTTTGAGGTATTATGTTTATGTAACTCATTTAAAATTGTAATGGATAATTAAAAAATAGATTAATAGTTAGTCATCTATGATAATATTTGTAGCCATGTTAGTTAAGTCTTCTAGGTATACATAGATATATTTCAGATAGATAGGTAGTCTTCAAACACTTCAAAGACCTACAGAATATGGCATTTAAAATGTTTTAAAAGTTTAGACTTTTTGGACAATGAGACGTGTCTGCTCCTGACAGCACCGATTTACTTCAGAGAGGAGGATGGGCATCGAAGACACTCCATACGGAGTTTATCTTCACCTTGACAAAAATAGCCATTTGGGCAAGAAACTGTTCTTGCCTGGACTGCCTGATCAACTGGACATGCAGGACCCATACAAAGGTGACCACTGAACTTTGCTTGACAAAATGGTCCTTCAGGTTCCTGCTTTGCAGAGAAAACTGCCAGACATTCTACAGGACACAGAGAAAAATGAGTAAGAGACTCTAGGCCTGTGGGCTGAAGACAGATGCCCCAACTTTACAAGAGAACTTTGAATGACTGTCCAGGCTGCCAGCTGTCTCTGTCTACCCTACAATACTCCTAAAAGTTGCTTATATCCTTCTCCATTTCTCAGGTAGTAATATATCCTTCTGAGGTCTTTGATGTGGTTAAAGACTAGATACTTACAATTTTCCTTAGTTATAATAAAAGATAAGTTAGATATAAAACCTTAAACTTACAAATAAAAGATAGATAGGATCTCTTCTTTAATATTGTAACTGTAATTCTTGCTTGATAATTGTTTTGTTATATGTAATTTTACTATGTTAAAGTTAAAACCTTCCTTTTTAAGAAAAGAAAAGGGGAAGTGCTGTGGGATGGTCTGTATGTCAAGTGTGTTGCTGATTGGTCAGTAAATAAATCACTGATTGGCCATTGGCTAGGCAGGAAGTATAGGTGGGACAAGGAAAAGAATTCTGGGAAGTGGAAGGCGGAGGGAGAGACACTGCGAGCCGCCATCAGGACAAGGAAGATGTAAGGTACCAGTAAGCCATGAGCCATGTGGCAAAGTAAAGATTAATAGAAATGGGCTAAATATAAGAGTAAGAGCTAGACAATAACAGGCCTGAGCTAATGGCCAAGCAGTTTAAATAGTGTAAGAGTCTGTGTGTTTATTTTATAAATGGGCTCTGGGACTGGCGGGACTTGGTGGCGGGAGCTGGAGAGAAATTCTCCAGCTACAAATACCTTCTAATATTTCTCTCAGAAGCATATGTTAGTTTATGGTTTGTTTCTTAGATCAGAGGATTGTTAATCTGGGTATTCCATTGTTGTAATAGGTCATGGCCACATAAATTCATAGGTATATTAGCCACATATGGCTTTAATTTTCTTCTCTGTCCTTCTGTACCTATACATTCGAGCCATCTTCTGCTGTATTTCACTTGAGATAATGTTTCAATCCCTAACAGCTGGACATCAACCTCCTGAAGAGGCCAATTTGGATGCCAAAATTCTGATGCAATTATTGTGAAATCCATACCTGTGTCTACAAGACCTTCTAAGAGAAAGTCATTAATTCATATTTTTAATTTTGGACTTTGCTAATTTATAGAAGTTTGCCAAAAATTTCACTTTATGGTTTCTCCTGAATTTCCTGTTCTCTCTGCTATAAGTGTTTTATCACCCCAAGCTGTATGGTTTGTTACAAGATGCATTTGGTTATTTAATTGCTCTGAGTAGGGGTTTCTTCTATGATGGCAGGAAAGGACTGAACTGAGTTTGCCATGGGAGTCTTCAAGAAGCTGCCAAAGAGTTTCCCAATGTCAGAGGCAAAGGATTAACTTGTCTGTCCCTTGTTGATCTACATTCATTAGTCCAATGTTTACTTTTACCACAACTTCTGCATAATCCAGAAGGGAGGAGCATTCTGTTGCCATTGTTTCTTAAAGAAACATTGTTTCTAGAAATGCCCTGTTTACAGTTCCTTTTTAGGTAACCATTTTTACCACAATTAAGGCATCTGATATTATTATTTTTTCTTCAAAGCTCTTGAAATCACTTCTCCTAGCCACATATCACCATGGTCATGAGACTCAATATGAATTGTGTCCCTGATCCAATCCTCCAAAGGTTCTGATTGTACCTTTAATGGCCTGATTACCCTTTTGCATGCTGAATTCATGTTCTCAAAAGCAGAAGATTCAACTATTATCTGTCTAGATTCTGAATGTGGTATCATTCTATTTACTGCTGAAGGCAGTAAATAGGCCTTTGTAAAAAATCCATGAAGATTTCTCTTGGGCCCTGTATAACTTTTGTAAATGATTGAATTATTTTCCCTGCTTCCTCAATTCTGTCCCATGCACTCATGGCTGCCATGTGGCATAGAATTAAGGTTTGGTTATCATATAAACATTGTCTTTGTATATCAACATAATCACCTTCTCCAAGAAGCTGATCCTGGGAAATGTCCACACCTCTATTCCTACATCATTATTATATCGTTTTAGTCTCCTCTTTCTACCACATTTTTCCACTGTAACTGTGGTCTGACCTCTAGCCCCATTGTAGCTAATTCTTTCCAGTTATAGGGATAATTCTATTACAAGTTGTCCATGAGTTTAACATCTGCTATACAAATGGAGAATGCATGCCATATGATACTATAGCTTCTTTAAATCTCCTCAAGTCTAACACTTCCACTGGAGTCCAGTTAGCTCATACACACCCTTGAGCATTCGGCAGTTCCTGTAAGGTTATCAGGTAACCTTAATGTTTGCTGTCTGGTAACCTGAGACTTTTTCTCTGTAACCATGTAATTTGACCCTGAGATAGGTTCACTGTAGCATGAATCTTAAAGAGTCTTATTAATAAGAATGAACCTGGGGCTAGTTATTGGGGTGAATGCTGGAAGGTCAGAGAGACAAAACAAGCCACAGCTAACCTCACCTGGCCAACTTCTCAGCTGATCTTGTTTCCTCAGACTGGAAGCCTCTGTGTCCTCTCATCCAAATGGCTCTCAGTTGAACTGTGCTGCTCAAAACCTAAAAGCTTAGCCAGCCAAATGCTTAACTGGGCCAAATGCCTCTAGTTTCTGGTCCTCATGGCTTATATACCTTTCTGCTTTCTACCATCACTTCCTGGGATTAAAGGCTCACTTTCTGGGATTAAAGGCATGAGTCACCATGCTTGGCTGTATCCATGAACAGATGGATTTCTGCCTCAGGAATGCTAGGATTAAAGGCGTGTGCTACCACTGCCTATCCTAAGTATCTAGTGACTTTTCTGTTCTCTGACCCCAGATGAGTTTATTAGGTACACAATATTTTGGGAAACACAATACCACCACAGTTCACCTTTAAATTTTTTTATCTGGATCTAAATTTCTCTATAACTCATTTTAACATGTTTTTCTAATGCTTTTATCTTGGCAATCAAATTGACCAGCCTTTTTTAATGCTAAAATAAAAATGATCAAACAAACAATAGTCATAATTGATGTTATGTACATCCCATCAACATTAATTATCCTCTCATGTAATTGTTCAATTTTAAGACTGCATGATGTATTATCAAACAGAGACCAAGTTCTTTCCATTGTACAAATGTTTTCCATCTTTTAATGAGGGAAAAAATTCTGTTTTAACTAATTTTTCCCTCTAAGATATATTAATTGACTTACCAAGTCTGTTGACTGTGTAGAACAGTAGAATTTTGAGGGAATTTCCAAGCAGGTACCTAGTGTGGTAGCAGTCTGAGATGGGAATCCAGAGAAAGCCCACCATTCACTAGGAGAGAAAAAGCCAAAGAGGCCCATGAGGGAGTGTAGCTGTGGCTCTGTGCAGCTCTGGTCTGAGCCATGTAGCTCTGGCCTGAGTTGGGGTGAGGGCCTGTAGGCCACAACTGGCTTTTTAGTGAATTCATGCCTCAATTGTTGGAGCGGCAATTGTACATGAATTGCTAAATGGTCTTATTAAATAAAAACCTGGAGATAGATAAAGGGGTGAAAACCTGAGAGATCAGAGGAATAGGAAAAGCCACAAGTTAACCTCACCCCACTGACACCTCAGTCTCAAAAGAGACCTACTTCCCATATAACCATGCCATGCCTGTGTGTCTTTCTGTTCTGCTATATTAATTGTTCTCTTCCTGTCCAACTCTGTCACTTCCTGTCTGTCTGTATAGACCTCCAGACCTCTGCAGTTAGTGCTGGGATTAAAGGTGTGTGTCACCGTGCTTGGCTCTGTTCCCAGTGTGGCTTTGAACTCACAGAGATCCTGACAGATACCTGTCTCCCAAATGATAGGATTAAAGGCATGTGCTATCATTGCCTAACTTCTGTATTTACTATAGTAGGTGGCTTTTCCATCTAATTCTCAGGTAAATTTTATTGGGGGACATAGTATATCCATCACCACACCTGACTCTCTTTGAAGATGAACTCTTACCTAGAAGCATAAACCAAGTAATTCCTTTCTTTCCCTTTGGTTAGAATGATTTGTCACAGGAACAAAAAAGAATCTTGAACATTTAGGAAGAAAAGAATTCTGAGGATGATGCAAATAGTGGACCCCAGCTTATGAGTTTTCTGAGGAGAGCAAGGACTCTGTCAAGAATTGGGCTAGGGACCCTACTTGTAGTATTTCCTTTGAGATTTTGTCATCATTCTGTCCTTGTCCTTTGAGCTTTAATGAAGCTGAATTTAAAGCTAATGGACTAATATGTGTGATGAAGAAAATTGTGTTAAACCTGTTTAAATCATTGGAAAGGAGCATGTAGACAACATAGAAGCTGTACATGTCAGGGAGATTAGGATCATTAAGCAGAAGCCTGGTGTTCATCACTGGAAAAATAGGACAGTGTTTCTTGGGTGTTTACACACAGAAGCTGTTGACCTGGAAGTTGAAGTTTCATCTCAAACTGGCATCAGAACTTCCCTGTACTGGTTTTGAAGTTATGAATGACAAAATATGCAGGGGGATATAAAAGGCAGCTGAGATCAGACACTGTGAGGTTGGGTTGGACCCTGACAGGACTACCAGGGTGGCCACTGTGTGACATTGTGAAGATGACATTAAGTTGCCATGGAAATTCCAGGAGAGTAGAGTTGTCAGGACAATTGGATATCAGTCAAGAAGGACTTTGGGCACACAATGGAGCTGGTTGAAGAAGCTATGTGTGTTCCCAGCAGCAGGTTAGGAGCAGTGAGTCTCCCCAAGCCTTTTGGGACCTGGGTGATTATGAACTTCAGATTCTGCACTTTGAACTGAAGAGCACAGTGTTTACCCTGCTGGATTTTGGTTGTGTTTTGGTCTTATCAGTGTTGGATATTAGATAGTTAATTGTGTTGTGCCTGTTAATTCCTGGTTTGAGAAAGGAGTACCAAATGCTTCTTGTATTGCCAGATCATCATGAGCCTGTGGATTTGAGAGGTGGAAGGGTTTGTATTAGAAGTGATTTGTTTGGATGTTAAGCTGACAAGAGGTGGAGTCCCAGATTTTGAAAGGAGACCTGGGATTCTCAGCAATGAGCAACAAGTTTAGATTCCTGCAAGAATCCCTGAAAAGGTAATATTTAAAGCTGTGAGAGTAAAATCTAAGCTGAAGATAAGACCCAAGGCTATTGAAGAGGTCAAGAATGTGGAATGTCTGAAGAGGAAAGATGCAAGGAA
The DNA here is from genome assembly GCF_949786415.1 of Peromyscus eremicus. Taxonomy (NCBI): domain Eukaryota; kingdom Metazoa; phylum Chordata; class Mammalia; order Rodentia; family Cricetidae; genus Peromyscus; species Peromyscus eremicus. The sequence goes on from NC_081416.1 coordinate 147,780,803, forward strand.
TTAATGGAACTAGCCACAGATAGAAGCCATGTGGCTGTAGAAGCCACATAATAGAGGCATCAAAGTCGAGATTATTGGCCTTAATCATGATAGCATGTGACATGGATGCCAGACAGAGATTTACAGAATTTAATGTTTTTATTCTGTGGATTAGTTTTGCTTTGGTCAGATACTTTCTTATTCTCCCCTTGAAGAATGTAATGCTTTCTCTACCATAGCACTGAAGAATTGAATCTGTTGTATTTTATTATTCATGGAGGTTCATAGACATTGATCTCAGAGGAGACTTTGAACTTGGGCTTTTGAACAGTGTTTGAACCATGGGCTATATGGTTCAAACCCATCTTGAAGATGGGCTATATGGATTTTACATTATGAAATGTGCATGACCCTTTCAGGTCAAAGAAAGTGTTTTATTTAGTATTTCCATTGCTTTAAAAAGATACCATTGTTGTTTTAAAAATAATAAGCTCCATTGGTTACCATGAGAAATGAACCATGAGAAAACCCATTATCAGAGTCTAATAGGAGGAAGGGGGCACAAAACAACCAGGCCTGGGGAAGAAGTATGTGCAGAGAGCACAGAGAGAGAGGAGGGGGGAAGGAGAGAACAGAGAAGAGGAGGAGGAGTCTATGTCAGGCTTTTTAAGGCACAGGTGGACTTATGGAGCTATGCCACACATGCGCAAATTGCATAACCATTCCACACACACATAACCACCACGTAATAACATATTCTCTTCTGTAACTACTTCCAGCTGACACTGGGATGTAGTTGTCAGGGCCCAGGAAGGCTGAAAGGCTAGTCAAAGGCTGGACAATGGGGGCATTTATGAGAAGTATGTGATTATGTGACCCAGTTGAAGTTACAAGCAGCAATCACATTGGCTGGACTGGTACTCATCAGCTTTCAGGATGTCCAGAGCTTGTAGTCATTTGGAGCAGGTTGTAGTCAGCAATTGATGCTTGTAATTGTCTGCTAGCCAAGTGGAAACCTATTGAGACAAATTTAAACTAGGAACATAAGTTAAAATTTATGAACTTATTTGTAACTTTTAGACTGATAGACCTAGTAATTAAGAAGAAGAGGAGTTCCAAGAACAGGAGAGAGAAAAATACCATCCTGAGGAATAGACAGGGGAGGGAAACATAGGCTGTACTTTTCTGGAGTCCTTTTGACCTGTGTGAAGTGGACCCAAGTTTTATGACTTTTTGACACTCTGAAGCTTATATGAATTCTTATTTTACAAAATGACATAAAAGTTTTAGATACATGAATATTACCAATCTGTACTGAAATCCATATCATACAAAAAGCAGGTAACAGGTATCTGTAAAACAGCAGGAGTAGACTCATACCTTTGAGTCACAGCAAAATCTATAGATTTGGGTTAAAAAGTATGTACATTTCCTTTCTGTCCAGAGAGTCAGGTATAGATTGGACAGAGATGTCTTTGGCCTGTTGAGAAGCATTTTTAAGTTTATATTTAGATGACAAACAAAGAAAAATTTAAAGTCTTGAGCTTGTGATCTATACAGTACATAGTTATTGCTTTATTAGCTTATAAGAACTCTGTTAATGTTAAACTCTGAACTGCTGAAATCGTAATATAACAATATCATAGAAGGGGAAAGAAATCTGAAGCATTTTCCATATCTCAAATAATCTATTTATATCTTTGTAACTTATATTTGATCTTAAATCATTTTCTGAGGTTTTATATCCTTAGTCCTTTATGTATCTCAGACCCCTATAAGTTACATGGACTCCCACATCCTCAGACCTTTCTTAAATTACTTTCTCAAAACCATATTAAAACCTTCATTACTTACTTAAACTTTTTTATCTTAGAACATTTTCTTAGATCCTCAAAACTTGCGTAGGCTTTAACTTCTTTTTTCCATCTAATCATTTACCAAAACATAAGCAGTTATTTCTGAGAACAGTCACTTCAAATCATATTTGAAACATGTTTATATTTTAATATGAAGCCTGTGAGTAAGGCAAACCTGTTTGTCTTTTCTTATCAAAAGACCCAGTAGCTTTAGAAAAAGCAAGACTAGATTTTCACATATGAAATGAGCTAACAAGCTGGCTATAGCCTTGTGGAAGAATCTGGTTGTGTGATGCTGCTAAGCTGACAAAATTATAGTTAGCCTAGCCATCAATACTATCAGAGACTTGAGAAGGATAAATCATACCTGGGTAAGCAGAAGTGCAGACCAAGCAGCTTCTGAATATATTTAAAAGTACAGAGACTATTCCACTACCCAGATAGCCATCCCAGGATACCATGGTTTCCATAACATTGGAGGCAGATGTGTCAGGACAGTATCAGTCTTTGACTGCCAGGTGAACAAGGTGAGTTTTTCCTGTGGAGGAGGGACACGGAGAAGATCACATTACTTGTTTTATGCAAAGAGGGACAATTACTTTTCTCTGTCCTGCTTGTCCACAGTCTAGGCCAAGTCCTGGCAGCAGGTGCTGCCTTGGGGAATCTTGACCAGTGGTCTGTTTTATCAACAATCTGGATGGAGTTTTTGTGTTGTTCCATATCTTGTTTGGATACTTTTGGAGTCATTGCTATAGCTGGGAGTCTCTGTCTGTTTTAGTAAGCTTTTTATTAAATAATTTAAATGCCATACCATCAGATCTTTAGTGATTTGAAGACCATTATCTATTAAATTATCTTAGCTAAACTAACCTAGGCTTAATCTTGAAAATATATCTACGTTTGGTAACAGCAACCAGGGCATTTTGTTACTGTGTAGTTAACAAATTGTGTTAGTTAAGAGGACCTCTAGCTGGGTGGTGGGGGCATGCACCTTTAATCCCAGCACTCGGGAGGTAGAAGCAGTCGGATCTTTGTGAATTCAAGGCCAGTCTAGTCTACTGAGCAAGAAGCAGTAAAGACACAAAGCTACATAGAGAAACCTTGTCTGGAAAAAAAATAGGACCTCTCAGGTCTTGTTCTTATCTTATAAGCATTTTTGCCTATACATAGATACTTTATATCCTCACACACTACAGGAGCTGTTATAATGCAATTTTCATTTACAGACCACAGATATGACATTTACAGTTTTTAAGAAACAGGTTTGGACTTCTCTATGAAATGCTAAATAGCTATGAGCTTTAATCCTGCCATTTCATAGAAGACCAATCATACAGTACCCTATAATGTGTAGGATCATAACATGGTGCTTAATTATTAACCTGTATTTTAAATTATACAATATATTTTTAAATAAGTCTGACATGTGACCTCAGCTCTCCAATCTCCTTTAAAGAACATGAGTCCATTTCTAACATAAACATTTTGCAGTGAAGAATCACCAGATATTTTTAAAATGAAGAAAACTAACCAGAACTAATCTAATGTAAAATTTCCAACTTATTTAACATTTTCTTTTCATATTCAGTATTTGCAGGTATGAGAAACCAAAGCAAAAATAGGTCACATCCCCTCTTGCCTTCTACAACTTTTTATATAGCTTCAGGTTAGGCTTTACTTTTCTATCTCTATTCCTCTGATTCAGCCACACATATTTACTTTAGACAAATTCCTCTTTTCCTTCCATTTTCTTAATTATTTCAGTCTTCTACCTTTTCTCTTGCATTTCTAATAGCATGAAAAGTTTTATCAAAGTCCTTGTGGTTTCCTTCAGTTGTCTATAATATGCTGATATTTTAAACAAGAACAGAAACATACACATACCATAACAAAAATAACTCTAAATTTGCCTCTACACATAAAAACCTGTACCAGCATGAAGCATCTGATACTAGCAGTAGTTCTCTTACCACAACCAATAATAATTTGCAACTGACAACTCTAAATGATGACATATATATAAACCATTGGATCTGAATGACAGCAAATCATATATACATGGAAACAAAGGCTGGTTCAATTCAGCAGTTCAATTCTTTAGGCAGTGTCAGGACAGGAAGGGGTTAATGCAGCTGGTGGTGGCAAGGACCCTGGTGGGCAGAGGTGTCATCACCCTTACTAGTGTACCACCCCATTACCCCACCTCATCCCTGATTTTGCCATGCCTGCATTGAATGCATATCCAGCCCTGAGAGAGCTGTGCAGAGAAAGTGACTTTCCTCCCTCTACCCCCCCACCGACATGAGTATGAGCTTGCTGCCCTGCAGTCTGGTCTCTGCCCATGATTGAACTGAGAATACCCCCACCCCTTTGAGTGCCTCTGCTGCTGTGGAGCTCTCCAGCAAATCAAGGAAAGGCCAGCCCCATCTACCCTGTGACCTGTGCTGTGGTCCAGAAAGCAAGGGAACACAAGCCACATCCCTGTACATCCAGGTGGTGCAGTGACTCCTTTCTGGAGAGTTTTGCCTCCAGGGCAATGAGCCCCAAGTCATGGACTTGGGTCTGAAAGTCCAATAAAATGTTCAGGGGGATGGAAACAAGTGTAATGAGCAGACAAAGGCACAAGAGGGTGACAGAGACCACAATGTACCAGTATGGAGTTAAAGAGATACCAGACAACCAGTGAGTGTTCCCATTCAATCAAAGGGACCTCCTGTCTCAGTTCAACCAAAAAGACCCAGTGTTTTCCAATGAGTTGGAAACATCTCCTGGCCCATGTAGCAAGGACACCTCTAGTACATCGAGTAAGAAAACATGGCCTCCAGATTCAATCAGCATGAGCTTCCAGGGAAAAGAAACACAGAACATGAAACATAACAGTAACAGATAGAACAAAATGACAGACCAAGACAAAGAACACTCACTCATTAGCCTAGTTTTTGAATTTTCAAAATGCTCACATATTAGGGGTTTTAGGGAGACTTCCTGATCAATGAGCCATAAGTTAGGGTCTGTGAGAAGTCCCCCCAAATGCTACCATCCATGTACGCAATCAACAAGAGCACTTATTATCTCAAGAGTATAGGTACGAGCATCTTGGGGATGTACTTCTGACAAAAAGGAAAAATGGTGACCCTGAGGGAAGCTTCCAGGCTCCTTTTATACAAAGCTGAAGGAGTTCCAAATGCAGTGAGATAGTTCTATATAGGATTGATTGGCTTACACAAGTCACAATCATCTTGGTTCGTTTCTATTTGGTTAGGGCTAGCAGCAATGGGCTAAAGCTATAGCTTTTCCATTCTTGGGCAAGTCTGGAAAAGTTTTAGGCTTTCCCCTTCTTTGGTATTATTTGTGGGAAGGAGGACTGTGGCCCAGGCCTAATACATCCAGGAACAGAGGCCCAATTCTTAATTGAATTATTAGGAGCCTGTCATGACATTTGCCTGGCCATCTCAAAAGTAATATCTGTGTGTGTGTGTGTGTGTGTGTGTGTGTGTGTGTGTGTGTGTGTGTGTGTGTACATTTGCCAGTAAAATCAACTACACAATGTTGGCTTAACATGAAACTTTTTGCTTCTTTCTTTGTTTTGTTTTGTTTTATTGAAACATGGTCTCATTGTGTGGCCCTTGTTGGCATGATATGCAGTATGTAGGCAATGCTGGCCTTGAGCTCATGGACATCTACCATTCTTTGCTTCTAGACTTCTGGGATTAGAGTCAAGTGCATTACACCTGATTCCAACACTGATTAATGTATCATTCAAATCACAAATTGACAAGAAAGCTTCAGAGATAAACCACTTAAGCTAAAAGAGACTTACTATACAAATGCCTAGTACTTCATCCAACAACTCTGGAGCACATATCCTTTTCAGTAAAATACAAAGCTTCCTCTAAAATATTTTGCTCAGAAGACAGTCTTCATGAAGGCCAATAAACTAAAATGCTTCCTGTATATTAATATCAAATATAATTAGAAATGAACAACAAAAGAAACAACAGAAAACACGCAAAGATTAAAGATTGCATGATCCATGAATTATAAAAATAAGACACCAAATTAGGAAAGAGACTGGTTGAAGAAAGAGATCAGCAGGAGTGGGGGATGACAGGGAGTAATACTCGGTGAATGTGATCACAATGAATTGTTTACATACATGAAACTGAAAATAAAGTAACAACAGCAATGATAAGGATTTAAAAACAGATAACAGTATACAATGAATAAGTTGTTTTTTCCAAGAATTCAGTGATACTTTAACATACAAAAAAGTTAATGAGTCTAACATGACATGTAAATAAAATGAAGGAAGAAACCCATTTGATAATTTTAAAGATGCAAAAAATGACATTGGCAAAATTGAATGTCTCCTCAGGATAAAAACTCTGAAGAAATTTGGAACATGAACATGATAGTGTAAGATGGTAAAGGTGATATATTATACAGTCAGCAGTTTACTGAATAACATTACCTCTTAAATTTATGACTAAGACAAGCACATCCTCCATCCTTCTTTTCTTCATCATTGTGCTTGAAATTTAGTAAAAGTAATAAATCAACAGAAAGAAAAAGAACCACTCACTGTAAAAGTAATAAGTCAACAGAAAGAAAAAGAATCATTAACAGCTTCTCTTTTTAATATAATAGAACTATGTCCTTAAGAAAAAAACAGGAACATCTCACAGAGTACTAGAAATTCAAGATGGAAACAATGTTACAACTTCATGTTTAGTTTGTGTTAGGCCTGGTATTCTATTTGTAGGAAAGAAGGTATACATGCAGATTTATAGTGTTGGATGATTTGGGTGATGTAGAAAATAAAAATGCAAATGCAACAGAAGACATTAGAACAGGCATAGACCAAATGATGGAGAAATTCTTGATATTCCTAAATCTCTTTGGTGGACAACCGTGAGTATATTCAGAATGATTTGTTCATGTACAATAACTGATGTTTGTTGGCAGGACATTGAAATAAAGACTGAAGATAGCTTTGTTGAGCAGCAGGAAGCACTTAGGTACACAGCAGGAAAATATAAGGTTCATCTGAGATGATTGTTCAGCAGTGGAAGGAGGTCATCAACCCTCTAAGTAAGTGTTTTTCTCTGATTGCACTCCCATCATACATAGGAGTTTCAAACATTATGAACTGGCTTTCTAAGGCTTTATTACTAAACAACAAATTGATCATTAGTCTAGTTAACACCCTTCATGGCCACACTGAAGTTAAACTTTTGTTTTCTTGTTTTCAGAGGGTTTTGTTGCAGTTTTTTTTTTTGTTTTTGAAGAAAGAATTTGAGAGTGGATAGGGAGCAGAAGAGGATCTGGAAGGACTTGGGGAGATATCAAATATATTTAATTTAATAATTATAAATAATCAAATTTTTTTTTATTTTTTTTTAAAAATTTTTATTTTGCAATACAATTAAGTTCTACATACAGGCACAGATTCCCTTGTTCTCCCCGCTCCCGCCCCCCTCACCTTCCCCCCATTCCGCCCCCCATTCCAATCTCCTCCAGGGCAAAGCCTTCCCCACAGACTGAGATCAACCTGGTGGACTCAGTCCAGGTAGGTCCAGTCCCCTCCTCCCAGGCCGAGCCAAGCGACCCTGCATAGGCCCCAGGTTTCAAACAGCCAACTCATGCAATGAGCACAGGACCCAGTGCCACTGCCTGGATGCCTCCCAAACAGATCAGGCCAATCAACTGTCTCACCCACTCAGAGGGCCTGATCCAGTTGGTGACCCCTCAGCCATTGGTTCATATTTCATGTGTTTCCGTTTGTTTGGCTATTTGTCTCTGTGCTTTATCCGACCTTGGTCTCAACAATTCTCTCTCATATAAACCCTCCTCATTCTTGCTAATTGGACTTCCAGAGATCCACCTGGGGCCTAGTCATGGATCTCTGCATCCAGATCCCTCAGTAGTTGGATGAGGTTTCTAGCACGACAATTAGGGTGTTTGGCCATCCCATCACCAGAGTAGGTCAATTCGGACTGTATCTCGACCATTGCCAGCAGTCTGTTGTGGGGGTATCTTTGTGGATTTCTGTGGGCCTCTCTAGCACTTTGTTTCTTCCTATTCTCATGTGATCTTCATTTACCATGGTCTCCTATTCCTTGTTCTCCCTCTCTGTTGTTGATCCAGCTGGGATCTCCCACTCACCCAAGCTCTCTTTCCCTCGACCCTCGCCCTTTACTACCCCCACTCATGTCCAGGCTGTTCATGTAGATCTCATTCCATTTCTCTGTCATTGGGCGATCCCTGTGTCTTTCTTGGGGTCCTGTTTTCCAGGTAGCCTGCCTGGTGATGTGAGTAGCAGTCCAGTCATCCTTGTTCCACATCTAGTATCCTGTTATGAGTGAGTACATACCATGTTTGTCTTTCTGAGTCTGGGATACCTCACTCAGGATGATTTTTTCTAGGTCCATCCATTTGTCTGCAAACCTCATGATGTCATTGTTTTTCTCTGCTGAGTAGTATTCCATTGTGCATATGTACCACATTTTGTTTATCCATTCTTCAGTTGAAGGGCATCTAGGTTGTTTCCATGTTCTGGCTATTACAAACAATGCTGATATGAACATAGCTGAACAAGTGCTCTTGTGGTGTGGTTGAGCATTCCTTGGGTATATGCCCAAGAGTGGTATAGCTGGATCTTGGGGGAGATGGATTCCCAATTTTCTAAGAAAGCGCCATATTGATTTCCAAAGTGGTTGTACAAGCTTGCATTCCCACCAGCAGTGGAGGAGAGTTCCCCTAGCTCCACATCCTCTCCAGCATAAGGTGTCTTCAGTGTTTTTGATCTTAGCCATTCTGACAGGCATAAGGTGGTATCTCAGAGTTGTTTTGATTTGCATTTCCCTGATGATTAGGGATGTTGAGCAATTCCTTAAATGTCTTTCAGCCATTTGAGTTTCCTCTGTTGAGAATTCTCTGTTTAGTTCTATAGCCCATTTCTTAATTGGAGTTTTGGGCATTTTGATATCTAATTTCTTGAGTTCCTTATATATTCTGGATATCAGTCCTCTGTCAGATGTGGGATTGGTGAATATCTTTTCCCATTCTGTAGGCTGTCGCTTTGCTTTGTTGACCGTATCCTTTGCCCTACAAAAGCTTCTCAGTTTCAAGAGGTCCCATTGATTGATTGTTTCTCTCAGTGTCTGTGCTACTGGTGTTCTATTTAGAAAGTGGTCTCCTATGCCAATGCGTTCAAGACTACTTCCTACTTTCTCTTCTAGCAGGTTCAGAGTAGCTGGGTTTATGTTGAGGTCCTTGATCCACTTGGACTTAAGTTTTGTGCACGGTGATAGAGATGGATCTATTTGCAGCCTTCTCCATGTTGATATCCAGTTTTGCCAGCACCATTTGTTGAAGATGCTTTCTTTTTTCCATTGTGCACTTTTGGCTTCTTTGTCAAAAATTATTTGTTCATAGGTGTGTGGATTAATGTCAGGGTCTTCAATTCGATTCCATTGGTCCACATGTCGGTTTTTATGCCAGTACCAAGCTGTTTTTATTACTGTAGCTCTATAGTACAGCTTGAAGTCAGGGATCGTGATGCCTCCAGAGGTTGTTTTATTGTACAGGATTCTTTTGGCTATCCTGGGTTTTTTGTTTTTCCATATGAAGTTGAGTATTATTCTTCCCAGGTCTGTGAAGAATTGTGTTGGTATTTTGATGGGGATTGCATTGAATCTGTAGATTGCTTTTGGTAAGATTGCCATTTTTACTATGTTAGTTCTGCCTATCCATGAGCATGGGAGATCTTTCCATTTTCTGACATCTTCTTCAATTTCTTTTTTCAGGGACTTAAAGTTCTTGTCATATAGGTCCTTCACTTGCTTGGTTAGTGTTACCCCAAGGTATTTTATGTCATTTATGGCTATAGTAAAGGGTGATGTATCTCTGATTTCCTTCTCCGTTTTTTTGTTCATTGTATATAGGAGGGCTACTGATTTTTTTTTTTAGTTGATCTTGTATCCTGCTATGTTGCTGAAGGTGTTTATAAGTTGTATCAGTTCCTTGGTGGAATCTTTGGGGTTGCTCAAGTATACTATCATGTCATCTGCAAATAGGGAAAGCTTGACTTCTTCCTTTCCAATTTGTATCCCCTTAATCTCCTTATGTTGTCTTATTGCTCTGGCTAGAACTTCAAGTACTATATTGAATAAGTATGGGGAGAGCAGACAGCCTTGCCTCGTTCCTGATTTTAGTGGAATTGCTTTGAGTTTCTCTCCATTTAATTTGATGTTGGCTGTTGGCTTGGTGTAATTGCCTTTATTATGTTTAGATATGTTCCCTGTATTCCTGATCGCTCCAAGACCTTTATCATGAAGGGGTGTTGGATTTTGTCAAATGCCTTTTCAGCATCTAGTGAGATGATCATGTGGTTTTTTTCATTGAGTTTGTTTATATGGTGTATCACATTGACAGACTTTCGTATGTTGAACCATCCTTGCATCCCTGGAATGAATCCTACTTGATCATGGTGGATAATTGTTTTGATGTGTTCTTGGAGTCTGTTTGCCAGTATTTTATGAGTATTTTTGCATCAATGTTCATGAGGGAGATTGGTCTGTAGTTCTCTTTCTTTGTTGTATTTTTGTTTAGTTTGGGAATCAGGGTAATTGTAGCCTCATAGAAGGAGTTTGGTAATGTTCCTTCTGTTTCTATTGTATGGAACAATTTAGAGAGTACTGGTATTAACTCTTCTTTGAAGATCTGGTAGAATTCTGCACTGAAACCATCTGGTCCTGGGCTTTTTTTGGTTGGGAGACTTTTAATGACTGTTTCTATTTCGTTAGGGGTTATTGGACTATTTAAATAGTTTATCTGGTCTTGATTTAATTTAGGTATGTGGTAACTATCCAGAAAATTATCCATTTCTTTTAGGTTTTCCAGTTTTGTGGAATAGAGGTTTTTGAAGTATGACCTGATGATTCTCTGGATTTCCTCAATGTCTGTTGTTATGTCCCCCTTTTCATTTCTGATTTTGTTGATTTGGATGCTCTCTCTCTGTCTTTTGGTTAGTTTGGATAAGGGCTTGTCTATCTTGTTGATTTTCTCAAAGAACCAACTCTTTGTTTCATTAATTTTTTGTATTGTTCTCTTTGTTTCTATTTTATTGATTTCAGCTCTCACTTTGATAATTTCCTGGCATCTATTTTTCCTGGGAGACTTTGCTTCTTCCTGTTCTAGAACTTTCAGGTGTGCTGTTAAGTCACTAGTGTGAGATTTCTCCAGCTTATTTATGTGGGCGTTTAGTGCTATGAATTTCCCTCTTAGTACTGCTTTCATAGTGTCCCATAGGTTTGGATATGTGGTGTCTTCTTTTTCATTGATCTCTAGGAAGTCTTTAATTTCTTTCTTTATTTCTTCCTTAACCCATTAGTGATTCAGGTGGGTATTGTTCAGTTTCCATGAGATTGTAGGTTTTCTGTAGTTTTTGTTGTTGTTGAAATCCAACTTTAGAGCATGGTGGTCTGATAGAACACAGGAGGTTATTCCAATTGTTTTGTATCTGTTTAGATTTGTTTTGTGACCAAGTATGTGGTCGATTTTAGAGAAGGTTCCATGGGGTGCTGAGAAGAAGGTATATTCTTTTTTGTTTGGATGGAATGTTCTGTAGATATCGATTAAGTCCATTTGAGTCATGACATCAGTTAAGTCCTTTATTTCTCTGTTAAGTTTCGATTTGGGGGATCTGTCCAGTGGTGAAAGTGGGGTGTTGAGGTCTCCCACTATTAATGTGTGGGGTTTTATATGTGATTTAAGCTTTAATAATGTTTCTTTTACATATGTGGGTGCCCTTGTGTTTGGGGCATAAATGTTCAGAATTGAGACTTCATCTTGGTGGATCTTTCCTGTGATGAGTATGTAGTGCCCTTCTTGATCTCTTTTGATTGATTTTAGTTTGAAGTCTATCTTGTTGGATATCAGGATGGCTACACCCGCTTGTTTCTTAAGACCGTTTGATTGGAAAGTCTTTTCCCAGCCTTTTATTTTTAGGTAGTGTCTATCTTTGAATTTGAGATGTGTTTCTTGTATGCAGCAGAAAGATGGGTCCTGCTTTCATATCCATTCTGTAAGCCTATGTCTTTTTATAGGTGAATTAAGTCCATTGATATTGAGGGATATTAATGTCCAGTGATTGTTCATTCCTGTTATTTTTTGGTGGTGATGTGTGTGTACTTTTCTTCGTTGGGGTTTACTGCTGTGGCTTTATCTATTGCCTGCATTTTCGAGGGTGTATCTGACTTCCTTAGGTTGGAATTTTCCTTCTAGTGCTTTCTGTAGGGCTGGGTTTGTGGATAAATATTGTTTAAATCTAAATCTGGCTTTGTCATGGAATGTGTTGTTCACTCCATCTATGATGATTGAAAGTTTTGCTGGGTATATTAGTCTAGGCTGACATCCATGGTCTCTTAGTGTCTGCATTACATCTGTCCAGGACCTTCTGGCTTTCAAAGTCTCCATTGAGAAATCGGGTGTTATTCTGATAGGTTTGCCTTTATATGTCACTTGGCCTTTTTCCTTTGCTGCTCTTAATATTCTTTCTTTATTCTGTACGTTTAATTGTTTAATTATTATGTGGCGAGGGGACTTTTTTGGGGGGTCTAGTCTGTTTGGTGTTCTATAGGCTTCCTGTATCTTCATAGGCATTTCCTTCTTTAAGTTGGGAAAGTTTTCTTCTATGATCTTGTTGAATATATTTTCTGTGCCCTTGAGTTGGTATTCTTCTCCTTCTTCTACCCCTATTATTCGTAGGTTTGGTCTTTTCATGGTGTCCCAAATTTCTTGGACATTTTGGTTCATGACTTTGTTGACTTTAGTGTTTTCTTTGACTGATGAATCTATTTCTTCTATTGTATCTTCAACGCTAGAGATTCTCTCTTCCATCTCTTGCATTCTGTTGATCATACTTGCATCTGAAGTTCCCAATCGTTTTCTCAGATTTTCTATTTCCAGCATTCCCTCTGTTTGTGTCTTCTTCATTTTTTCTATTTCCCTTTTCAGGTCTTGGACTGTTTCCTTCATTTGTTTCATTGATTTTTCTTGATTTTCTTTCAGTATTTTATTGTTCTCTTCCAGGACTTTTTTGATTTCTTCTAATTTGTTTGCCCTTTCCTCTAGTTGTTTACAGCGTTCTTCACATTTTTTTGTCTTTTCCTCTACATGAGCCTCTAGCTTCTTCATGATGACATTCATAAGGCTATTTTCTTCTGCTTCTTCCAATTTTTGATGTTCAGGTCTAGGTGTTGGAGGAGGGCTAGGGCCTGGTGATGGTGTATTGCTATTCATTTTGTTGTATGTGTTTCTGCCTTGACGTCTGCCCATCTCCTTGTGGTTCGTTTTTGGCCTTATCCGCACACTTGGTTCAGACAGAGCTGACAGATTCAGGAAGTCTCTCTCTCTTGTCCAGATGGGAGCTCTCTGTGCTTCAGAAGGGAAGTCCGGGGCAAGATGGGAGCTGGGACCTGGGGGCCGGCCTCTAAGTCTCAGGAAGAGGCTTGGGGCTCAGGCGGTTGGGGGTGGGGGCAGGGCGTGGAGAATGCAGGGTCTGCCAGGGGTCTTGGAGAAGGGGATCCTTCCCGGTGGGGCTAGAAGGGAACCTGCCCGGTGAGCAGAACCTGGGGCCAAGTTGGGCAGGTCTTCCCTGGAGTGGCTGGTGCCCAGGGATGGGGTCTGGTACAAGCTAGGGCACTCACCTGTGCTTCAGAAGGGAAGTCTGGGAATAATCAAATATTTTTAAATTAAAATTTGTTTTTAAATAAAAAATATTAAGAAGGAAGTGAGAAGTTTATATTGCATTATCTGTTATGTCCTGTAATATTCTTTGATGTTCAACAATTTATTTATATTTTTATTCCTAATAGTATATGTAGGTATAATTCATTGTTTTAATTACTATCTGTGTTTTATTGAATGAATATTAAATTTATATATTTTTTATTCCTGGAAAATTAGGCTCATTCACATTTCCATAATTATGTACAATATAATAACAAACATTAAACTTTTTTGTGTGTAGTAAACTTCATTGATGGTGTTCAAGAGAGTAGGGATCCCTAAGCCCCTCCTTTTTCTGGGGTTCTGGGATAGAAACTGTGAGAAAGATGATCAGTGTTGAGGGTTGAGTTGGTACAGGGACCTAGTCCAGGACCTCTCTAGCTCTTGTGTTCTTACTGGGGTAGGTGGTGCAGGTCTTCTTCTTCTGCCTCAGAGACCATGTAGGCCATGAGTTCCACTGACCTGTTACTGTAGCTGTATTGATTATCATACCAAGAAATGACCTTTACAAAGTTTACATTGAGAGCACTGCCAGCCCGAGTATCATAGATCAAAGTGTAGGTATCACTGTTAAAGTTGCAGAAGACAACCTGGTTCTCAGTGTAGCCTACAAGGTCCTTAATGAGCCCTTGGATGCCTGCATCACCATCTTCTTGATATCATCATATACTTGGCAGTTTTCTTCAGGTGACATGTCAGAGCCATGTCAGACACATTGTGGATAGAAACACAAAATGGCATGCAAGTGAGCTTCTGGTTGAGTTCTGGGATGACCTTTCCCACACCCTTGTCAGCACCAGTGGATGCAGGGATGATGTTCTATGCCATGACACCACAGCTTCCCAGAAGGACCAATCACAGTTTCCTGGGTGGCAGTAATGTCATGGACTGTCATCATGAGTCCTTCCCCAGTGCCAAAATTGTCATGGATGATGTGGTCAGAGGGACAAAGTAGTTGGTGCTGCAGGAACCATTGTTGACAATCTTGAGTGAATTGTCATACTTCCCATAATCCACATCCATCACAAACATGAAAGCATCAGCAGAAGGGGCAGAGATGATGACCCTTTGGGCCCCACCTTCCAAGTGGACTCCAGGCCTCTCTACTGGTGAAGACACCAGTAAACTTCACAACATAGTGTCTATCAGCATCATCCCATCTAATGTGGGCAGGCTTTTGCTCCTGGAAGATGGGGAGAGCCTTCCCATTGATAACAAGCTTCCAGTTCTCAGTCTTGACTGTGTATATATATGAGAGTTTCTAAAGCTATATATGAATATTTTGAACTCACCTAAGTATCATCAAACTGAATAGCTACAAAAGTAATTACTACAACTATTACAATAACACTAGGTACTTATAGTACCACCTGTATATGTGGTGATATTTTATTTGTGCTCTAACAAATAAAGCTTGCCCTAGGGATCAGAGGAAAAAGTCAGCCACCATATTTAACATAGAAATTAGGCAGTGGTAGCACATGCTTTAGTCCTAGCATTTGGGAGGCAGAGAGTCATCAGGATCTCTGTGAGTTCAAAGCCAAACTGGGACCAGAGCCTGGCTTGGTGGCACATGCCTTTAATCCCAGTACTAATTAACCATAGAGATCTGCAGGGTCTGTACAGACAGGAAGTGACAGAGCTGATCAGAAAGAGCTAGTGATGTTGCTGGGTGAAGAGAAGAAGTAAGTTGGCAGGACACAGAAAGGTATGTAGGCATGAGTATACAGGAAGTAACTCTCTCTTGGGCTGAAGATTTCCTAGCAGTAAGAACTTGTGGCTGTGGCTTATTCTATTCCTTTGAACTCTCAGCTTTCATCCCAATATCTGGCTCCAGGTTTTTTATTATAAGACTTTTTACAATTCTTGTTACATGTGTATTTTGAGATCACATTATCTTCTTATGTCTGTTTTGAAAAATACTTTCCATTTAATTTTTGTTAAACCGATGAGAGTGAAATAGTATCTGTAATACATTCTTTTCATTTAAACCTTAACAATAACAGAAATAGAATCTTAGAATTATATTCTCCAGATACCACCACATCATAACCTCACCATCTAATTACTTTTATCATTAAAATCTTAGAATACAAACTAATTTTTTGTTAACCTGTCAATATGAATGGATCTTAAGATTTTCCTGAGGAAAGGCAGAATTCCACACATGGAACACATTCTTGTTCCTCACTCTCTTTTATAAACTCTGCTCTTTATGTTCTTATGTTGTAAATTCTCACATCATGTATTCAGCCTCATTTTCTATGATTTCTGTATTTGTTCTTAAAGCTACAATTATTTTATACTTCTTATAATTTTTTAAAATGTGATTTCAGTTAAAAAAGAACAAGGGCATCATCTTTAGGGGGTTGTAGGTAGAATACCATGATTTGAATGTCAATGAACTCTCTCCTTCTTCAGGGCTCATATGATAGATGTTTTCTCTTCTGGGTGGTGCGCTTTAGAAAATTCTGTTTAAGTTTTAACAAGTAAATCTTTGAAGATGGTCCTCAGTATATTGGGGATATGGTCTCAAATGTCGGGTTGGAGAAATGGCTCAGTGTTGAAGAGCAGTGTGTACTGCTCTTGAAAAGGACCTTGGTTCATTTCTAAGTGTGTAAAGCAATGTACAACAACCTGTAACTCAATATTGAGGGTAATCTAATGCCCTCTTCTCTGCATTGCAGGTGCATTCACTCACTTACACAAGCCCCCACAATTTTCATTAATCTTTTTAAAAAGAAGATATACAGATGTAAAATATGTATGGGAAAGTATTCATGATATCCATTAAAAGTCAAAATTAAAAGGAACACAATGAAATGCTATAATATAGAATATATATTAGACTATAACATAAAATATAAAAACAACTGTCCATTAGAATATAAAAACACTGATGGCACCAACTTGTGCAAAGCAGGAGAAGCAAGAATGCCCATATGCTATGGATGATATAAAAAATAAACTACTCAGGAACTTATAAAGCCAGGCAAAATTTCCTAAAAGTACAAAAAGAGGCTTATC
This sequence comes from Peromyscus eremicus, assembly GCF_949786415.1. Lineage (NCBI taxonomy): Eukaryota > Metazoa > Chordata > Mammalia > Rodentia > Cricetidae > Peromyscus > Peromyscus eremicus. The sequence continues at coordinate 147,797,458 of NC_081416.1, forward strand.
ATAAAACACAATAGCTAAGTTATTTAGAATTCATAAAATTAATGTAAACTCACACCTCATATATATCTTTTAAAAAGCATCTTAGCTGAAGGTCATGACAGAGCACTTACATAGCACATTTAAGGCCCCAGAATCAATCATTAGCACCTCTCAAGCAATATAAACAAAAGCTTGCAATACTGAGTTTCTTTTCCATATCTAGAAGTGTACAAAATGTTCCTTGTAGGTAAGTGAATGAGGGAAGAGTGGAAAATCCATACAAAGTGAATCATTAATCATCATTAACAATAAACGGCCCGCTATGAGAAGACATGGAAGGGGCCTAAATGAAATCTGAATGAAGTCAATCTAATAGAGCCCCATGCTAGATCAAAGCAATAAAACAAAGTATTGGAAGACATAAATCTACAGTGAAAGAAAATAGTAATTGCCAGGAGCAATTGCTGGAAATGAGAGAATACAAAATTATTTTAGAGCATCAAAACTATCCTGCAGGAAATTCTAATGACAGGTAAATGATGTTCTTCTTTATGTGTATGATTATACAATGGGTGGTTTAAAAATTCAACAATTAAATGAAGGGATAATCACCTTAGCTGGGATTGATATAATATCAACTATCATTTTGATAATTCTTGTTTTATCCCTAAAAATTTGGTTGACATGAGTGCCAAGATACAGCCCTTAGAAAAAGTTACTAGAGAAACTATTGGCATTTTGACTGATAAGTTGCAAGTCTTAGAAAAAGTTACTAACACAGATAATAGAGATATTCAGACAAAGACAGAGATTTAAAGGAGAACCAACCTCACCATTACATTATAAAATTAGAGAGGAACAGTCTAAGGTTATTAAACTACCAACCTTAATTTATTCCACCATCTTAGTGGAACAACTCCCAAATGACAGGTATTCCCAAGCTATATAAGAGCTGACTGGATTCCTGTGGAAATGTTAGATTAGAGGAGATTTAAGGAAGTGATAGTCTCATATAGTATGCACTCACCTCTTGTAAAGCAGCTGTTAAATTTATGGTCAGCTAGTAATGGAATTGTCCCACAACACTGAAGAGACTTGATTACAGCTGTATTGGATTGTGGTCCTCTATTACAGTGAAGGACCTGGTGGAAAGATGAAGCTAGGACCATTGAACAATGAAGTTAGAGGTATGGAAATCTCCCAAGGATAGCTTCTTGCAGAGGAAGACTATACTAATGTACAAAGACAGTCTCAATATGATGACCACACCCTGACTTTTTGCCCTGCAGCAGCACTGAATGCTAGGGAAAGAATTGAAGAAGTTAGAAAGAGAAATGTGTCATTTACTAAAGGACCCAAAAGAAAGCTTGACTGATCTTTTACAAAGACTAACTTCAGTTGTAAATATAATGATACAAAATTAAGAAGCTAGACAAATAGTACGTGTATCTTTGGCTTTTGACAATGCTACTTCCCAGTGCACAAGGTTAATTAGGCTTTCAAAGGCAAGATCAGCACCCATAGAAGAATGGATCCAAATTACAGTCAATATTGACTCTTTCAACCATGGTGATGGTTGAATAGGACAGATGATTTCTGAAGGTTTGAGAAAAATAAAGATGAAAGCTATTTTAATTGTGCCAAACAAGGTCAATAAAAAGGGAGTGTAGACAAGGCTTTCCTAGAAACAATATTCTAATCTAAAAAGAAGGCCCGCCGGCGGTAGTGGCGCATGCCTTTAATCCCAGCACTTGGGAGGCAGAGCCAGGCAGATCTCTGTGAGTTCGAGGCCAGCCTGGGCTACCAAGTGAGTTTCAGGAGAGGCGCAAAGCTACACAGAGAAACCCTGTCTCGAAAAACCAAAAATAAAAATAAAATAAAAATAAAATAAAAAATAAAAAAATAAAAAGAAGGCCCTTGTCTTCTGGACTATGCAGAATGTGCTGCAAAAGCTGTTATTGCATTGCAGATAAACAAGGGAGAGTCAAGGTAACTCTTTACCATCAGGAAACAACTTCGGAGAGTCTCTTGTAGGCCCCCATATCAAATTTGGTTCAGTCATTGCCTGTTACCATGGGGGAAATTCTTCCCCACAGCAATTAAAGGGCCTAATGCCTATTGTAGAAAATCATGCTGCTCTGGGTGATAGAACAACTTTAGAAGATAAAACAAAAAATTCAAGAGAAATTATAACGTAAATATTTTGGCAAACTTCTATAAATGATCAATGACCAAAGTTAAAAATATGACATTGTACAGGAGAAGTAAAGCTATAGATACCATCAAAATTGATAAAGACTATATTTGAACATGAGAGACCTCTTGATTAGAAGAAATGATAGTTCCTCAAATAGTGTGATCATTCAATCGAAACTAACTTGTAAGACTACCAAATCCTTTTCATTTGATCAGTTATAACTTGCCAAAATGGAAACTCCCCATTGTTAGTTTGGGGCAGTGTGGTGATATTTTATTTGTGCTGAAATGTGATTTTATTTGTATATCAATAAATAGAGTTTGCCTGGAGATCAGAGATCAAATAATCAGCCATAAACAGAAGTCAGGCAGTGGTAGCACATGCATGTCCTTAATCCAATCACATGCCAGGCAGAGTCTCAAGGTGGTCAAGGACACAGCAACTCGTGATGAAACATGCCTTTATTTCCAGTACCAACCATAGAAACCTGGAGGTCTGTGTAGGTAGGCAGTGATGTGGAAGTGATGTGCCTGGGCTTGGAGAAAGTGAGAAGGAAGAACAGGAAGGCTATAAAAGCACAGGTTGTACAGGAAGAGTGCTGTGGGATGTTCTGTATGGCAAATGTGTTGCTGATTAGTCAATAAATAAAACACTGATTGACCATTGGCTAGGCAGGAAGTATAGGCGGGACAAGGAGGAGAATAAAGCTGGGAAGTGGAAGGCTGAGTCAGAGAGACACTGCCAGCCGCCATGATGACAAACAGCATGTGAAGATGCCGGTAAGCCATGAGCCATGTGGCAAGGTATGGATTAATGAAAATGGATTAATTTAAGCTGTAAGAACAGTTAGCAAGAAGCCTGCCACGGCCATACAGTTTGTAAGCAATATAAGTCTCTGTGTTTACTTGATCGGGTCTGAGTGGCTGTGGGACTGGTGGGTGATAGAGATTTGTCCTGACTGTGGGCCAGGCAGGAAAACTCTAGCTACAAACTCTAGTCTCTCTCTGTGGAAGCTACTGCATGGTGGTAAGCTAAGGCTACTCATGGCTATTAGCTATTTCTCTGATCTCTTTAGCTATTACCCCTGTATTTGGCTCTGTGTTTCTTATTTAATAAGACTATTTAGAAATTCATCTACATTTGGTGCCTACGTGGCAAGAATATTTTGCACAACAGCCATTGGAAGTGATAAGTAAAAAATTTCCTAAATCTATAATGTATGAGTATATGGATGATATTTTACTAGCTGACTCAAATGCAGATACTTTAGAAAGAATGTTTCAAGAAGAAAAGAAAATTTTGCCTTGCTGGGGATTACAAATTGCTCCTGAAAAGATACAATGAGGAGATTCTAATAATTATTTAGGATATAAAATAGGTCTACAAAAAATTAGACCCCAAAGGTGCAAATTAGAAGAGATTGATTATGGAGTCTTAATGACTTTCATAGATTATTTGAAGACATTTCCTATCTATGAACTATTGCTGTGGTAAAAATTATGAACTGAGTAATTTGTTTACAACCTTAGAAGGTGACAAGGACAAGTCCAAGAGAATTATCACCCAATTTAAAAAAATGGGCTACAGAGAATTCTCAACAGAAGAATCTCAAATGGCTGAAAGACATTTAAGGAATTGCTCAAGATCCTTAGTCATCAGGGAAATGCAAATCAAAACAACTCTGAGATACCATGTTACACCTGTCAGAATGGCTAAGATCAAAAACACTGAAGACAACTTATGTTGGAGAGGATGTGGAGCAGCGGAATACTCCTTCACTGTTGGTAGGAATGCAAACATGTACAATCACTCTGGAAATCAGTATGGTGGTTTCTCAGAAAATTGGGAATAAGTCTTCCTCAAGACCCAGTTATATCATTCTTGGACATATACCCAAAGAATGTTCAATCTTACCACAAGGACACATGCTCAACTATGTTCATATCAGCATTATTCATAATACCCAGAACCTGGAAACAACCTAGATGCCCCTCAACTGAAGAATGGATAAAGAAAATATGGCACATATACACAATGGAGTACTACTCAGCAGTAAAAAATAATGATATCATGAAATTTGCAGGCAAATGGGTGCAACTAGAAAATATCATCTTGAGTGAGGTAACCTAGACTAAGAAGGACAAACATAGTATGTACTCACTCATAAGTGGATACTAAATGGGAGGGAAGGGATGGCCAGACTGCAATCCACAACTCCAGAGAGGCTAGCTAACAGGAAAAGCCCCTAGGAGGGACACATGGATGACCCTGTGAAGGAGAACTAGATGAGATCTACATGAGTGGACTGGGTGTGGGGGGTGGCAGAGGGTGAGGAGTGGGGGATGAGAACATAGGGAAATGGGAGGGCCAAGCTGGAACAGGGACAGATTGGGAGGGCAGGGAGGAAGATACCATGATAGAGGAGAACATCATGGGAATAGGAAGACGCAGGGTGCTGGGGAGGATTCTCAGGAATCCACAGGGTTGACCCCACCTGGGTCTGCTGGCAGTAGTCCAGAGGGTGCCTGGACAGGTCTACTCTGGTGACCAGCCTAGCAAATAACCTAGCTGTCATCATAGAGCCTTTGTCCAGTGACAGATGGAGGCAGATACAGAGACCCATGGTCAGGTACCAGGCTGAGTTCCGGGAATCCAATTGATGAGAGAGAGAGGAGAGATACTGCAGGCGAGGGACTTTGAGATCATGATGGTAGGATGTGCAGAGATGACTGGCCATACCAGTGGAAACCCATGAACTGTGGACTAATGGCTGTGGAGCCCCCATGGGACTGGACTAGGCCCTCTGGACACGGAAGACAGTTGTTTGGCTTGAACTGTTTGGGGGGCAACCAGACAGGGACATCGGGATCTGTCCCTGGTGCATGGGCAGGCTTCTGGGAATCTGGTGCCTGTGGTGTGACACCTTGCATAGCCTTGTGCAGTGGGGCTTGGACTTCCCTAGACTCAATGTGCTGGGCTCTGCTGACTCCCCATGGGAGACCTCGATTTGGGGGATGTCGGGATGCGGAGTGGCTTGGGAAAGAGGGCTGGAGGGTGGAAGAAGGGAGGAGGGGGCATCTGTGGATAGCATGAGGAGTGAGTAGAAAATTTCTTAATAAAGAAAAAAGAAAAAAAGAAAATGATGTACGTATATTTCTAATTTTGTTCAAGATATTGTGCTTACACAGTTCATTTAACAATGTAATGCAATTTGCTAATCCTTGAATGTTATTATTACCAACTATTTGGATATAAAGAAATGAAAGTTAGTAATTACGTATTACAATCGAACTTGTAGTCATATCAGGTATGTTTTCAAGGTCAAGCAGAGATATATTTGATAGATCATCTTCAAATCCTTCAGATACACAGAATATGCCACTTAGAATGTTTTAATAACTTGGAATTTTTTTTATGACTTTGAGACATGTCTGCTTCTGGCATCTACTTCAGAGAAGATATGGGTATTGAAGAAATTGCATGTGGTGTGAACTTTCATTATGGCAAAAATTAGCCACTGGCAACAAATTGCCCTACCATTGACTGTTGACAAACAGGACAAAATGGACAGACAGGACATGAAACAGAGGACTCCTGATTCTTGCCAAGACAAGTGTGGTTGTGGTTTTAGCAATAGGAATCCTCTGAGGCCAGGATAATATGACACCATCTCTGAAGTGGCCTATGCAATCTGGAAAAGGTACAGTGTCCCTTTCTTTGAAGGCAGCTTAATAGGTAGTGGACTGATGGCTTCTGATGTGCAGTGGAACAGCAGCTGAAACAGTTATTCTTGAAAGAGTAACTAGGAGGATGGAGTCTAAAATCTCAATAGTAATAAAAGAGATGAAGCCACCCACAAGCCAAGAAAAGTGGACAGCTGAATTAAAAAAAAAAACAACAATTTCCAGAATTTAAAATCCTGAATCATGACAGGACATTGGTGGAATTCAGGTTTATCTGGTACATGGACTACAGGCACCTAATGTGAGGTTGAACTGTAGGCCTTGTGTACACCCTACTTCACAAATGAGTCTGTCAGATACACTAAGTCTATAGGCTAAAGATGATGCCCCAAAGTTATGGAGAAACCTTGGGTGACTATCCATGCAGCTGGCTGTTTTGAAAACTCACATTTTTTTTTGGAAGTCGCTTGTTTGTACTTCCTGTTTTATTAGGCAATATTATTTCCTTCCTGGGTTTCTGATGGAGTTGAAGATTAGATAGTTATAGTTATAGTTTTCCTTGTTAAGAAATTCAGAAAAGAAACTCACTAAAGAGGTGTAAGTGTATAAATTTGAAAGACATTATAAGATAGTTTTCTGTTAGCAATATAAGTTAAGATAGAAATTTATTCAGGTACATTACCTACCAAAATAGGATAGACATGGAATGTTTTCTCTGAGTTTGTCAAATGCAAATGGATTAGACATTGTTGAGGTATTTATTGCTAGTATATATTGTATATAGTTATTGTACTTTTTGTATATAGTTTTTCTTATATTAGTTATAACTTTTTTCTTTTTATTAGAATAAAAAGGGGAAATGTGGTGATATTTTATTTGTACTGAAATGCAATTTATTTGTATGTTAATAAGTAAAGTTTGCCTGGAGATCAGAGATCAAATAGTCAGCCATAAATAGAAATCAGGTGGTGGTAGCACAAGCCCTTAATCTGATCACATGGCAGGCAGAGTCTCTGGGTGGTCAAGGACACAGCCAAGCCTGGTGACACATGCCTTTATTTCCAGTACCAACCATAGAGACCTGGAGGTCTGTATAGACAGGCAGTGATGAGGATGTAATGTGGCTGGACTTAGAGCCAATGAGATGGCATAACAGGAAGGCAATAAAGGTTATACAGGAAGAGTCTCTCTCCATGGAAGCTACTGCATGGTGGTAAGCTAAGGCTAGTCATGGCTATTCGCTATTTCTCTGATCTCTTTGGCTAATACCCCTGTTCTCTGTTTCTTATTTAATAAAACTATTTAGAAATTCGTCTACAGGACCTGGTTTTGTTTTTGCCTTTCCAGGATAATAAAGGCATCCATCTAAGGAATCTGAAGACCACTGGACAAATGAGACATCTGAAGCAAAATGTTGAATTATCCAGAGAAAATACCCCAAGAATAAGATTAAATTGGCCTATTGGTATATCCCATTTCCAATAGGATAAAATTTCATAAATCTTCCCAAATATTTGTTTCTGCTGTTCTCTACAAACACATGAATCAAATGGTCTTTTATAGTCCCAGTTCAATTAAAAATTAAAACTGGCTTTGGAGTTGGAGCATGGCTCTCTCCTTCTCTATAGCCAAGCATGCTTGTTAAAAGAAAAATCCAAAATCTATGTCTCCTGTCAGAAGAGCTACCTGATATGTGACAGAAAGAAAACCATCCTATTGCTACTAATCTCATGATCCTTTGCTTTTATTTTGACTCTTTAAAACTTTTCTTAAGGTATAAATATTATCTAAATATTTATAAAATTAATATGCATATATTTTAAACTTTTTGTTATGATATTAATAGTCACATAGTATACTAATTCTAGAAGAAGTCTTCATATAGTTTCCTGTTTAAGATTTTAGGTTTGAGTCTCTATCAGGTAACTAGGAACTAAGTTTTTGTACTCTAGATGTACATAACAAATTATGGTCCTTTACCCTCTTTGAGATCTGCTGCATATGACTTTTGAAATTTTAAGTTGTCTACAGTGACCCATGCCTAACAGTGACCTTTGAAGTATCCAAGAGGAGGATGGAGCTCCAGAACGATGATTCTACCTGGATTTTTGTAACACCACTAAGCTGACAAACACCATCCAAAGATAAGCTTTGGACTACAAATTGCTCAGGACAATTTCAAGGTAGCTAGCTGAGATGTTCCAGCATCACAGACTAGTCTAGACAGGAAGTGAGATAATCTCTACACATTCCCATTACAGAGAATGAACAACAAATGATACAGCTTCCGTTCCCAGGACTTGACAATTACCTCATTTTTTTTTCAGGATCATCTAAAGATGCTATCATCCCCAGACAGCATGAAGTAGTTTAGAGAACATGATATCCATATTCCCAAAAGGTGGGGTGGACAGTTTTTGGTCGTTCAGTGGGTTATGGATACTTGTCATTGTTTATGGGGGTTGGTTTCAAATTGTTATTGATAGTGGTCAGGAAAAAAGCTAAACAAAGGAGATTAGATTCAGGGATCTCATTCTAAAATGCAAAAGGGGGAATTTAGACAGGATAAATGGATAGATTTATATTTTTAAACTAAAAAGAAATTATTAGTATTAAATACTTTATATTGGTAAGGATTTTTGTATATTGACACAAATTTAAGATTACTTTTTTTTAAATTTTTTTTTACCTTTAATGTCATAATAGCAGGTTAATTTTTCTTTTTAATTTTTATTTTGCAATACAATTCAGTTCTACATATCAGCCACGGATTCCCTTGTTCTTCCCCCTCCTACCCCCTCACCGGCCCCCCCAGCCCGCCCCCCAATCTCATCTCCTCCAGGGCAAAACCTTCCCCGCAGACTGAGATCAACCTGGTAGACTCAGTCCAGGTAGGTCTAGTCCCCTCCTCCCAGGCTGAGCCAAGCGACCCTGCATAAGCCCCAGGTTTCAAACAGCCAACTCATGCAATGAGCACAGGACCCAGTCCCACTGTCTGGATGCCTCCCAAACAGATCAGGCCAATCAACTTGTCTCACCCACTCAGAGGGCCTGATCCAGTTGGTGACCCCTCAGCCATTGGTTCATAGTTCATGAGTTTCCATTTCTTTGGCTATTTGTCCCTGTGCTTTATCCAACCTTGGTCTCAACAATTCTCACTCATATAAACCCTCCTCATTCTCGCTAATTGGACTCCCAGAGATCCACCCAGGGCCTAGTCATGGATCTCTGCATCCAGATCCCTCAGTAGTTGGATGAGGTTTCTAGCACGACAATTAGGGTGTTTGGCCATCCCATCACCAGAGTAGGTCAGTTCGGGCTGTATCTCGACCATTGCCAGCAGTCTGTTGTGGGAGTATCTTTGTGGATTTCTGTGGGCCTCTCTAGCACTTTGTTTCTTCCTATTCTCATGTGGTCTTCATTTACCATGGTCTCCTATTCCTTGTTCTCCCTCTCTGTTGTTGATCCAGCTTGGATCTCCCGCTCCCCCAAGCTCTCTTTCCCTCAACCCTCGCCTTTCACTACCCCCACTCATGTCCAGGCTGTTCATGTAGATCTCATTCCATTTCTCTGTCATTGGGCGATCCCCGTGTCTTTCTTGGGGTCCTGTTTTCCAGGTAGCCTCCCTGGTGATGTGAGTAGCAGTCCAGTCATCCTTGTTCCACATCTAGCATCCTGCTATGAGTGAGTACATACCATGTTTGCCTTTCTGAGTCTGGGTTACCTCACTCAGGATGATTTTTTCTAGATTCATCCATTCTGCAAACCTCATAATGTCATTGTTTTTCTCTGCTGAGTAGTATTCCATTGTGTATATGTACCACATTTTGTTTATCCATTCTTCAGTTGAAGGGCATCTAGGTTGTTTCCATGTTCTGGCTATTACAAACAATGCTGATATGAACATAGCTGAACAAGTGCTCTTGTGGTGTGCTTGAGCATTCCTTGGCTATATGCCCAACAGTGGTATAGCTGGATCTTGGGGGAGATGGATTCCCAATTTTCTAAGAAAGCGTCATATTGATTTCCAAAGTGGTTGTACAAGCTTGCATTCCCACCAGCAGTGGAGGAGAGTTCCCCTAGCTCCACATCCTCTCCAGCATAAGGTGTCTTCAGTGTTTTTGATCTTAGCCATTCTGACAGGTGTAAGGTGGTATCTCAGAGTTGTTTTGATTTGCATTTCCCTGGTGATTAGAGATGTTGAGCAATTCCTTAAATGTCTTTCAGCCATTTGAGTTTCCTCTGTTGAGAATTCTCTGTTTAGTTCTATAGCCCATTTCTTAATTGGACTGTTGGGCATTTTGATGTCTAATTTCTTGAGTTCCTTATATATTCTGGATATCAGTCCTCTGTCAGATGTGGGGTTGGTGAAGATCTTTTCCCATTCTGTAGGCTGTTGCTTTGCCTTGTTGACCATATCCTTTGCTCTACAAATCTTCTTAGTTTCAAGAGGTCCCATTGATTGATTGTTTCTCTCAGTGTCTGTGCTACTGGTGTTCAATTTAGGAAGTGGTCTCCTATGCCAATGCATTCAAGACTACTTCCTACTTTCTCTTCTAGCAGGTTCAGAGTAGCTGGATTTATGTTGAGGTCCTTGATCCACTTGGACTTAAGTTTTGTGCACGGTGATAGATATGGATCTATTTGCAGCCTTCTACATGTTGATATCCAGTTTTGCCAGCACCATTTGTTGAAGATGCTTTCTTCTTTCCATTATGCACTTTTGGCTTCTTTGTCAAAAATTATATGTTCATAGGTGTTCAGATTGATATCATGGTCTTCAATTCGATTCCATTGGTCCACATGTAGGTTTTTATGCCAGTACCAAGCTGTTTTTATTACTGTAGCTCTATAGTACAGCTTGAAGTCAGGGATCGTGATGCCTCCAGAGGTTGTGTTATTGTACAGGATTCTTTTGGCTATCCTGGGTTTTTTGTTTTTCCATATGAAGTTGAGTATTATTCTTTCCAGGTCTGTGAAGAATTGTGTTGGTATTTTGATGGGGATTGCATTGAATCCATAGATTGCTTTTGGTAAGATTGCCATTTTTACTATGTTAGTCCTGCCTATCCATGAGCATGGGAGATCTTTCCATTTTCTGACATCTTCTTCAATTTCTTTTTTCAGGGACTTAAAGTTCTTGTCATATAGGTCCTTCACTTGCTTGGTTAGTGTTACCCCAAGGTATTTTATGTCATTTGTGGCTATAGTAAAGGGTGATATATCTCTGATTTCCTTCTCTGCTTCTTTGTCCATTGTATATAGGAGGGCTACTGATTTTTTGAGTTGATCTTGTATCCTGCTATGTTGCTGAAGGTGTTTATAAGTTGTATCAGTTCCTTGGTGGAATCTTTGGGGTTGCTCAAGTATACTATCATGTCATCTGCAAATAGGGAAAGCTTGACTTCTTCCTTTCCAATTTGTATCCCCTTAATCTCCTTATGTTGTCTTATTGCTCTGGCTAGAACTTCAAGTACTATATTGAATAAGTATGAGGAGAGCGGACAGCCTTGCCTTGTTCCTGATTTTAGTGGAATTGCTTTGAGTTTCTCTCCATTTAATTTGATGTTGGCTGTTGGCTTGGTGTAAATTGCCTTTATTATGTTTAGGTATGTTCCCTGTATTCCTGATCGCTCCAAGACCTTTATCATGAAGGGGTGTTGGATTTTGTCAAATGCCTTTTCAGCATCTAGTGAGATGATCATGTGGTTTTTTTTCTTTGAGTTTGTTTATATGGTTATCACATTGACAGACTTTCGTATGTTGAACAATCCTTGCATCCCTGGAATGAATCTTACTTGATCATGGTGGATAATTGTTTTGATGTATTCTTGGAGTCTGTTTGCCAGTATTTTATTGAGTATTTTTGCATCAATGTTCATGAGGGAGATTGGTCTGTAGTTCTCTTTCTTTGTTGTATTCTTGTTTGGTTTAGGAATCAGGGTAATTGTAGCCTCATAGAAGGAGTTTGGTAATGTTCCTTCTGTTTCTATTGTGTGGAACAATTTAGAGAGTATTGGTATTAACTCTTCTTTGAAGACCTGGTAGAATTCTGCACTGAAACAATCTGGTCCTGGCTTTTTTTGGTTGGGAGACTTTTAATGACTGTTTCTATTTCATTAGGGGCTATTGGACTATTTAAATAGTTTATCTGGTCTTGATTTAATTTAGGTATGTGGTACCTATCCAGAAAATTATCCATTTCTTTTAGTTTTTCCAGTTTTGTGGAATAGAGGTTTTTGAAGTATGACCTGATGATTCTCTGGATTTCCTCAAAGTCTGTTGTTATGTCTCCCTTTTCATTTCTGATTTTGTTGATTTGGATGCTCTCTCTCTGTCTTTTGGTTAGTTTGGATAAGGGCTTGTCTATCTTGTTGATTTTCTCAAAGAACCAACTCATTGTTTCATTAATTTTTTGTATTGTTCTCTTTGTTTCTATTTTATTGATTTCAGCTCTCACTTTGATAATTTCCTGGCGTCTATTTTTCCTGGGAGACTTAGCTTCTTCTTGTTCTAGAGCTTTCAGGTGTGCTGTTAAGTCACTAGTTTGAGATTTCTCCAGCTTATTTATGTGGGCATTTAGTGCTATGAATTTCCCTCTTAGTACTGCTTTCATAGTGTCCCATAGGTTTGGATATGTGGTGTCTTCATTTTCGTTGATCTCTAGGAAGTCTTTAATTTCTTTCTTTATTTTTTCCTTAACCCATTGGTGATTCAGTTGGGTATTATTCAGTTTCCATGAGATTGTAGGTTTTCTGTAGTGTTTGTTGTTGTTGAAATCCAACTTTAGATCATGGTGGTCTGATAGAACACAGGAGGTTATTCTAATTGTTTTGTATCTGTTTAGATTTGTTTTGTGGCCAAGTATGTGGTCGATTTTAGAGAAGGTTCCATGGGGTGCTGAGAAGAAGGTATATTCTTTTTTGTTAGGATGGAATGTTCTGTAGATATCGATTAAGTCCATTTGAGTCATGACATCAATTAAGTCCTTTATTTCTCTGTTAAATTTCCATTTGGGAGATCTGTCCAGTGGTGAAAGTGGGGTGTTGAGGTCTCCCACTATTAATGTGTGGGGTTTTATATGTGATTTAAGCTTTAATAATGTTTCTTTTACATATGTGGTTGCCCTTGTGTTTAGGGCATAAATATTCAGAATTGAGACTTCATCTTGGTGGATCTTTCCTGTGATGAGTATGTAATGCCCTTCTTGATCTCTTTTGATTGATTTTAGTTTGAAGTCTATCTTGCTGGATATCAGGATGGCTACACCCGCTTGTTTCTTAAGACTGTTTGATTGGAAAGTCTTTTCCCAGCCTTTTATTTTTTAGGTAGTGACTATCTTTGAATTTGAGATGTGTTTCTTGTATGCAGCAGAAAGATGGGTCCTGCTTTCATATCCACTCTGTAAGCCTATGTCTTTTTATAGGTGAATTAAGTCCATTGATATTGAGGGATATTAATGACCAGTGATTGTTCATTCCTTTTATTTTTTGGTGGTGATGTGTGTGTACTTCTCTTTGTTGGGGTTTACTGCTGTGGCTTTATCTATTACCTGTGTTTTCGAGGGTGTATCTGACTTCCTTAGGTTGGAATTTTCCTTCCAGTGCTTTCTGTAGGGCTGGGTTTGTGGATAAATATTGTTTAAATCTGGCTTTGTCATGGAATGTCTTGTTCACTCCATCTATGATGATTGAAAGTTTTGCTGGATATATTAGTGTAGGCTGACATCCATGGTCTCTTAGTGTCTGCATTACATCTGTCCAGGTCCTTCTGGCTTTCAAAGTCTCCATTGAGAAATCGGGTGTTATTCTGATAGGTTTGCCTTTTTATGTCACTTGGCCTTTTTCCTTTGCTGCTCTTAATATTCTTTCTTTATTCTGTACATTTAATTGTTTAATTATTATGTGGTGAGGGGACTTTTTTGGGGGGTCTAGTCTGTTTGGTGTTCTATAGGCTTCCATGTATCTTCATAGGCATTTCCTTCTTTAAGTTGGGAAAGTTTTCTTCTATGATCTTGTTGAATATATTTTCTGTGCCCTTGAGTTGGTATTCTTCTCCTTCTTCTACCCCTATTATTCTTAGGTTTGGTCTTTTCATGGTGTCCCAAATTTCTTGGACATTTTGGTTCATGACTTTTTTGGCTTTAGTGTTTTCTTTGACTGATGAATCTATTTCTTCTACTGTATCTTCAATGCTAGAGATCCTCTCTTCCATCTCTTGCATTCTGATGATTATACTCGCATCTGAAGTTCCCAATCATTTTCTCAGATTTTCTATTTCCAGCATGTATATATGTTTCTACTTTTGTTTAAGGTATTTTTTGTGTATTGATACAAATTTAAAGTTATTGTAGTCATCACATACTGTACATATTTTCTACTCTTGTTCTAGGTATTGTATCTCTATATCCCATTTAGAAATGTAATGTAAATTTCTAGTCCTTGAAAGTTATTATTAAAAAGTATTTAGGGTAATAAAGAAATGTAGGTTACTAGTGACTCACCTGTTGCATTCAAACTTGTAGTCATGTTATGTATTTGTTTAAGGTCAAACAAAGATACAGTTTAGATAGACAGGTGGTCTTCAAATACTTCAGAGTTCTAAAAATTGTAGTATTTAAAATGTTTTGATTACATAAGATTCTTCTTTGTGATAATGAGAATGTCTGCTCCTGGCAGAACCAATCTATTTCAGAGAAGATGATGGACATCAAAGAAATTCCATATGGAGTTAACTATTTTGTTGCAGAAGTTAACCACAGGGCAAGAAAGTGCCCTTGTCTTAACTGCTGACAGTATGCTGTCCAAATTTGACAAGCAGGGCACAAAAAAATGACTGCCGAACCTTGTCAAGACAAGGTGGGACAGTCCTCCAAAAATTCTGCTTTACAGAAAAGTCTGTCAGAAATCCTAGGCCTTCAGGCTGAAGAGGGATGACTCAACATTACAGTGGAACCTTGGGCGACTGTCTAGGCAGCCAGATATTTCTAATTTTTTAGTTTTGAAAGATGTGCTCTGCACTTTCTGTTACTCAAGTAATGTTATATCCTTCTCAGATTTATGATGGAGTTGAAGACTAGATAGTTATAGTTTTCCTTGTTAACAAATTCAGAAAAAAAACTCACAAAAGAGGTATAAATTGCATAAGGTTGATAAACATGAAAAGATAGTTTGGGTTAATAATGAAAGTTAGCATAGAAGGTAAATTAGGTACAACATTTTGGACTCACCAATATAGAATCAATAATGAAATATTTTCTCTGCCTTTGTCAAATGCTATGGAACAGACATTGTTAATATAATTACTGCCCATATATATTGAATATAGTCATTGTATTTATTATATATGGTTTTTCTATGTTAGTTAAAATATTAGCTTTCAACTTAGAAAGAAAAAGGAAAATATTATGTGATATTTTGTTTGTGTTCTCAAAACTAAAGCTTTCTTAGAGTCACACAGCAGAGCTAGCCACTCATAAATTCCGGAGGTCTATACAGAAAGGAGACAGAAAGTGATAAGGTGGAATGAAGGCAGGATCTTGGCCCTTTTGGTTGGAAGAATGAAAGAGGTAGGAAGTCACTGGTGATTGCATCCATGCTTTTCTGATTTTTTTTGAGTTTTTACCCAAATATCTGACTCCTGGTTTTAGTTGATAGGATTAACTAGATTTAGGCATCAGTTGGGCTTTGAGATTTCAGAAGACTAAGCTAAACCTGATGTTATTCTGTTCCTGCTGCCTGCAGATCCAGATGTAGAACTCTCAGCTTATTCTCTAGTACCACATATGCCTACAGGCCATCATGCTTCCTGCCATTATGACAATGAACTAAACCTCTGCACTGTAACCAAGCCCCAATTCAATGCTTTTCTTTATAAGAAGAGCTGTGGTCAATGTTTCTGTTTGTAACAGTAGAAACCATAAGACAGAATTTGGTGACAGGGGCAGGGATATTGATGTGATAGCCTTGATCATATTTTTGTTCAGAGGAATGTGGAGTTTGGCACTTTGTATTAGAAAAGAAGCTGAATGCTTTAAGCAGAATTTAATGGACCATAATAGTAGAAGCATGTAAGACAGTGGTGCTGAGAGTGATTTGAACTGTGAGGGCCTGGTTCAAGAGGTTTCAGAGGAGAACATTAATATGTAGCCTAGAAACTGTTCTTGTGATATTTTGGTAAAGAACATGGCTGCTTTCTGCCCTTGTCCAAACATTCTGCCTGAGGCTAAATTGAAGAATTATGGACTAACAGCTTTAGCAGAGGACATTTCAAATCAACCTAGAACTGACTATGTTGTGTGGGTATTAGTGGCCAGTCTTATGCAGATCTATAATGAAAAGATCCAAGCTAAACAAAGAAAAGTAAAAAATGTAGGATTGGAGGAGGAAAGAAGTGTCAGGAAGTGTAAACTGATTAAAGAAAAGCCTCATGCTAAGTGGAATAATGGGAGTGGTGATCTCAGAGAAAGACCCCATCCAGCTAAGCTCCCATCTTCTGAAAAGGAATTAAAAAAGTGTAGCTAGAGTTTTCCTGCCTGGCCCACAGTCAGGACAAATCTCTCTCACCTGCCAGTCCCACAGCCGCTCAGACCCGACCAAGTAAGCACACAGAGACTTATATTGCTTACAAACTGTATGGCCGTGGCAGGCTTCTTGCTAACTGTTCTTACAACTTAAATTAATCCATTTCCATTAATCTATACCTTGCCACATGGCTCGTGGCTTACCGGCATCTTCACATGCTGTTTCTCATCGTGGCGGCTGGCAGTGTCTCTGACTCAGCTTTCCACTTCCCAGCTTTGTTCTCCTCCTTGTCCCGCCTACACTTCCTGCCTAGCCAATGGCCAATCAGTGTTTTATTTATTGACTAATTAGCAACACATTTGCCATTAGAACATCCCACAGCAAAAAAGAGTGAAAAGGAATAAAAAATGAAAAGGAATTAAAGAAATGTTTAGAGCCATGTGCAGTGGTGCATGCTTTTATCCCAGAACTCATAACAAAGAGGCTGCTAGATCTCTGAGTTCAAGGTCAGCCTGGTCAGCACAGTGAATTTCAGAACAGTGAAGTTCTGGCAGCAAAGGAACCCACTGAAAATAGAAAGCTGAAGATATAACTTGAACAAGGTGACCATATTCTAGCCCCAGCAAGCAGCAGAACTTGGCATCTTTGACCATTTGCTTTAGGCTTTACAGTCAAGGATACAACCAAAGGGTATGGAGTCTCCTTCCATGGCTGAGGGAAGAAGCTGAGGCCAGGCATGTGTCAGGGAAATACCTGAATGGAAACTTATAGAAGCCACTGTGTGAATTTATGAAGGTGAATTCTGGATTGCCTTGGAGACACCAAGATGTTAGAGAGGCCAGAGCTGTGAGATACCTCCCAAGGAATGCTGCTAACAGGGGGTGGACCAGCCCAAGGGGAAAATGTGTGTTGTAGTAAAAAAAGCTGAAAGGAGGTGGAGATCTAAAGAGCTCTTTGACATCAGACATGGAGATGCAGTGTTTGCAGTTTGTTTAGCTGGGTTTTGGTCTTGGTTTGGTACAGGATTTCCTTACTATTATCTCTTTCCTCCATTTTGGAACAGTAATGTATATTATATGCCACTATATGTTGAAAGTATATGATCTTTTTGACTTTGATTTACAAGGGATTACAGTTAAGAGACTGAATGAGTTTCAGAAGAGATTTGAACTTTGGACTTTTAAACATGGTTCAGTATGGTGATATTTTATTTGTACTGAAATGTGATTTTATTTGTATGTTAATAAATAAAGTTGCCTGGGGGTCAGAGCTAATAGTAAGCCATAGCAGAAGCCAGGCAGTGGTGGCGCACGCCTTTAATCTCAACACTGTGAGGCAGAGCTATGTGGATCTCTGTTTGTTCAAGGATACAGCCAGTATGGAGACACACGCCTTTAATCTCAATACCAACCATGGAAGACCTAGAGGTCTGTACAGGCAGGCAGTGATGAGGTGGTCATGTGGCTGGGTTTACAACCAATGAGAAGGCAGAACCGAAAGTCAATGAAAAGACAGACACACAGGAAGTAGGCCTCTTTTTGAGGGGAAGGATAGCAGCGGCAGTGAAGGGTAAGAAAGGGTTTTTAGCTCTTAGCTATTGCTTTTACCTCTTGGGCTTTCAACTCTGCATTTGGCTCTGTGTTTCTATTTTAATAAGATCATTACATCTACATTTGATGCCCAACATGGCAAGAAAAGGCTAATGCAGGAAGATACTGCCAGCTGCCGCCATGACAAGCAACATGTAAAGATACCGGTAAGCCACAAGCCATGTGATAACATATAGATTAATAGAAATGGGTTAATTTAAGATAGAAGAACTAGATAGCAAGAATCCTGCCATGACCATACTGTTTATAAGCAATATAAGTCTCTGTGTTTATTCGATTGGGTCTGAGCAGCTGCGGGACTGGCAGTGAGAGAGATTTGTCCTGACCATAGGCCAGGCAGGACTGGAGAAGACTTCAGCTACAGTTCAAACTGATAGACTGTGCAACTTTTGAAGTTAGACTGAATGCATTTCTGCATTATGATACGGCTACAAGTCTATGGGGGCCAGGAAGTATAATATGGTGGTTTGAATGAAAATAGTCCCTATAGACTCATAGAGAGTGGCACTATTAGGAGGTGTGGCCTTGTTGTGAGTAGATGTGGTCTTATTGAAAGAAGTGTATTACTGGGGTCAGAATTTGAGATTTCAGAAGCTCAAGCCAGGCCCAGTGGTATTCTCTCTTCCTGCTGCCTGACAACACAGATGTAGAAATTTCAGCTCCTAGTCTAGTACCATGTCTGTCTGAATATGTCTATGCTTCCTGCCATGATGACAGTGGACTAAACATTTGAACTCTAAGCTGTTCCCAATTAAATGTTTTTCTTTTTTAAGAGTTGCTGTGGTCATGCTGCCTCTTCACAGCAATAGAAACTTCAACTAATACAAGAGCTGATCACTCTGGGTTTAACCCTGGGATAAGCTAACTCTCCTCCTCCCAGAAGTCATTAGTTGCCTGTAGTTCTTTGTCTGCAGGTGGAACTCTGATATTTTTCCCTCTGCATTAGCATATCCACTGATGTTGCCATTGTTTTGGTCTTGTTTATTCAACCATTTCTAGGAAAGACAGTTTACAGAAGACTTCCTAATATTATGCTTTTTTCTGCCCCCACTTTTCATTGTTTGAATAGGTATGGCTCTTGTAGACTCATGTGTTTGAATGCTTGGCCTATAGAGAGTGGCAATATTAGGAGGTGTGACCTCATTGGAGTAGGTGTGACCTTGGTGAAGGAAGTGTGTCATTGTGGAGGTGGCCTTTGAGGTCTTACATGCTCAAGCTATGCCCAGAGATGGCACACAGTTCACTTCCTGTTGCCTGCAGGTCAAGAGGTAGAGCTCTCAGCTCCTTCCTCATCACCTTGTCTCCCTGCATTTCACATTACATGATGATAACAGACTAAACCTCTAAACTGTAATACAGCTGCAATTGAATGTTTTCCTTTATAAGAGTTGCTGTAGTCATGGCATATCTTTACAACAATAAAAACCCTACCTAAGACACCCTTCTTCCATTATGTTCTCTTGAACATCAGAAATAACAGTGCCATGGGGTGGTTTTCTAGGACAAAGGCAGGTGTTAAGTGGAGACAGCCTGATTGTATGCGACACATTGTGTTTGTTGTAAATGGTAGAGCCTGTGAGACAAAATGTGTTTGCTGTATATTGCTGTGGGATGGTCTGTATGTCAAATGTCTTGCTTTGATTGGTCAATAGATAAAACACTGATTGGCCAGTGGCCAGGCAGGAAGTATAGGCAGGACTAACAAAGAGGAGAATTGAGAGAACAGGAAGGAGGAGGGAGACACTGTCAGCTGCCTCCATGACAAGCAGCATGTGAAGATGCCGGTAAGCCATGAGCCACGTGGCAAGGTATAGATTTATAGAAATGGATTAATTTAAGGTGTAAGAACTAGATAGCTAGAAGCCTGAGCCATTAGGCCAAACAATTTAAATAATATAAGCGTCTGTGTGTTTATTTTATAAGTGGGCTGTCAGACTGCCGGGGCTTGGCGGAACCTGGAGAGAAAACTCTAGCTACAAATGGTGGCCAATGTGTTGGTAAGAGTTTCCACCTAAAACCTGAGTAAAAAGATTCTAAAACGGAGCTAAAAACAGTTCCTAGTTGTCTCTTTCAAGTTAGCGGCAGCCTGCGTGTTTGAGCTACTATCTACTATGGCCGGTTCCTGGTGTGTGCGCTTGACCTGCACTATGGTGGGAATGAGGCCTCTGCAAGTGGCACTTTAAGCTGCGTGGTGGATTTAGCCTTTGCTAGTACAAAACCAAAAGAGGTTTCTGGGCTACATGCTGCTTTGATAGAAGCATAGACCCATTATTTCTGAGAGTTGATGGCTCCCAGACCTGGCGGGAAACATACCACTGCCATGTTGGGAAGCTGAGGTGGGCGGAGCCAGCAGCCACAGCAGAGCTTCAGTCTTAGAATGCTGCAGTTTAAAGCAATAGGTTCACCATAAGACTGATTCAGATGGAATAGTTTACAATGTATGTAAAAATGTACGTAGACTTGAAAGAGAGAGAAAAATGAATATATACAGTTATATAAACAAATAGATAGTTTTTAAAAATAAAGTCTTTAAAGAAACAGTAAAGATAATAAGCCACATAAAGATGGCTATCACACAGAGAATCTGGATTATGTTTTCTTTGATATTTGTAACTGAAGAAAAACATTTGATTGTAAAAGCTGTTGAGTTATGCCAAAATGTATACTTTAAAGGTACATTGACTTCAAAATTTGGATATAAGGATATGTTGCTTTGGAAAGGAGGCTTTGCTTTTGTTTCCACAGAAAGCCAGAGGCTATGGATTTGTTCAAGATTAAGATACACCAGGTTTGGCTAGCCAAGACCCCCTGAAAGTTCTCCAATGACACCAAGGCCCAGATGATCCAACATCCAGAACTGTTTCAAGGCAACTAGCTCAGATGATACACCCTCACGGACTACTCCATACTCCTAAAATTTTCTTTATGTCCCCATAAGATACTCCCCTCCAGCAGGAAGTAGTAAGAGAAGCTACGCCCAAATTCCCAAATATATCAAGCTGGATTTGGAGATGTGTAAAAGTTAAAACCTTTTTTTTTTAAAAAAAAAAAAAAGGGGGGGAAGTGCTGTGGGATGGTCTATATGTCAAATGTGTTGCTCTGATTGGGCAATAAATAAAACACTGATTGGCCAGTGGTCAGGCAGGAAGTATAGGCAGGACTAATAGAGAAGAGAATTGAGAGAACAGGAAGGAGGAGGGAGACACTGCCAGCTCCCTCCATGACAAGCAGCATGTGAAGATGCCAGTAAGCCATGAGCCACGTGGCAAGGTATAGATTTATAGAAATGGATTAATTTAAGGTAAGAACTAGATAGCTAGAAGCCTGAGCCATTAGGCCAAACAGTTTAAATAATATAAGCGTCTGTATGTTTATTTTATAAGTGGGCTGTCAGACTGCTGGGGCTTGGCGGGACCCGGAGAGAAAGCTCCAGCTACAGTATATAGCAGAGCTGTCAGATGGTCCTGCACAAGCTTTTTGGAGCTATACCACTACATAATGAGTGAGTCCCAGGTGCTGAACATGAACTACATGATTTGCATTTACACTGCTAGATTTTTCATTTATGTTGCCATTCTTCACTTCCTTCATATTGGAACAAGACATATATTGTTTTTAGGTTATTTTGCAAGGCAGAGTTAAGAGACTTTTGACTTTTAAAGAGTCATTGCATATTTAATTGCTTAAAAATATCAAGAGCATGGATCTTTGAAATTTTGACTGCATTTTATGTGATGATGTTAAAAAGAGAGCTCAGGGACAAGGAATGGAAAAATTATGGCTTTAAGTGAAATGTTTATGTGGCAAGTTGACAAATGGTGGAATGTCCTAGTTATCAAATTGGGACTGAGAAGTCCCAAGTGAAGACTTCATCAGTTTATCTTATGGAGATATCTCTGAGGTATTGTCTTAATTCTTAATTGATGTAGGGTGACTCAACCTACTTAGGGCATTGCCATCCCTCAGCTAGTGGTCTGGAGCTCTATAAGAAAGTTATCTAAACAATTGCCTCTGAGAGGCCAAGTGGGGAAGCCAGCAAGCAGTGTCCCCCCATAGTATTTTATTTCTTGCTTGAGTTCCTGCTATGAATTCTCGAAGTGATAGACTCTGAAAAATTGTGATATATATATATATATATATAGCCTTTTCCTGTCACGTTTTGTTTTCTGTCTTTCATCTTGTGAGCTTTCCCCATCTTCCATCCTCACTCCATTACATTCTATATAGATGTGTAGATCTATTAAATCATGTATCAGGCACTCAAACCATGAGCCACAACAATCTGTCTTCTCTTCATATCACATGCTAATTTACACAGGGTGACTTTAGCACTGAATTTCAGAAAATAACAAAACACCCTAAATTCATATTGTTTCTAGATGCTATGAAATATAGATGTATCAGATTAAAATAAAATAATTGACAAAGTCCTCTCTACCACTAATAAAAACAAAGTGTCATATGTTTATTGGGGCATTAGTTACAGAATTCAGTACATGGGAGACCTAGGCATGTAACAACAGATAAATGGATTATGAAACTGTGACAGTCATACAACATGTCATTCCTCAACTGTCAAAAGTGAGGAGTTCTTATCCTTGGCTACAGTATGGGTGGAGTTAAGCCCAATAGTTAGGAACTAATTTTTGTATAATCTCTCAAAATAGAACAATTAGCAGGACAATAAACATTTAAAGCATAAGCCTATGAAGATTTTTGATATTCAGACCTTAACATTCTGCCCTCTATCCCAAAGTGTCATTAAAATTTTACAAGGTAAAACTCATGTAGTTCATCTTCAAGAGTCACAAAATATTTACATTTCCAACACTATTTCAGAAGCCCAAGTTCAATAGGAGGGCAGGATAGAGATAGAATTTGAGGAAGGTTAAGTATAACACTGTAGACCTTATGAAAAGCTATGTGGCAACCCACTACTTCCTCAAATAGATATTAGTGGAGTGTGGTAGTATTGTGTTCCCCAAAATATTGTGTACCCTAATAAACTTATCTGGGGTCAGAGAACAGAAAAGCCACTAGATACTTAGGCAGTGGTAGCACACACCTTTAATCCTAGCATTCCAATGGCAGAAATCCATGTGTTCAAGGATACAGCCAAGCATGGTGACTCACGCCTTTAATCCCAGAAAGCGAGCCTTTAATCCCAGGGAGTGAGGCAGAAAGGAGAAAGATATGTAAGACGTGAGGACCAGAAGCATTTGGACCATTTAAGCATTTGACTGGTTAAGCTTTCAAGCTTCTAGTAGCAGTTCAGCTGAGACCCATTCTGGATTGAAGACTCAGAGGCCTCCAGTCTGAGGAAACAAGACCAGCTGAGGATCCGGTAAGGGAGGTAGCTGTGGCTTTTTCTGGTTCTCTGATCTTCCAGCATTCACCTCAATAACTGGCTTCAGGTTTGATTTTATTAATAAGACCTGTTAAGATTCCTGCTACAATGGAGTTTTAATTTAAATAGAATTATGATTTAACTCAACTGGAAGAAAGATCAACATAGGGAGAAAGCTATTGTATAACCTCATTTACATATGGAATGTATTTTAAAGTGTCAATATGTAAGGCAGACTGTATGATATTATGGTGGTTACTAAACCTTTATGGTAATAGAAAATGGATCAACATGTAAAAAATGTGAAGTAACAAATATACAAGATGAAATAAAAATAATTTACAACATAAGATCTCTATGTGGTAATAGCGCATTACATTCATGAGTTTTTCCTAAAGCCACTTTTGCTATATGAAGAAAAAGGAAACTTTAATTTTAAATACATACATATACATATATATATACATACATACATACATACATATACATATACTTAAATGTGTGTGTAAATATTTCTGTATGTTAGTGCATTCAATTTTAACAACAATTTTATCACACATCACACAACATGACAATATAGTCTTTTAGTTTGCTCTCTCAATTTTACATTTAATTGCAAAAATGAACAATACTGACCTCTAAGGTAGAGTTATGACTGGAGGAACAGAGAGAACTCACAGAAGCAAGGAAGTATTTTGTGTCTTGCTTGGATTTTGAGTCAAGTAGTTATATTTATCCAAGCAAATTTATTGAACTATGCATTTCTTTATTCTGTGCATATTAATTTTTCTTAATTACACTTTAAGTTATCAAATGTAGTAGCATTTAAGAATGAAATATTATTTCATTACTCAAGGTAACATTTTCCAGGTTTAGCCTTTTATCTACATAAAAGGCTGCACAGTATTCCATTGTGTATATGTAGCACATTTTCGTTATCCATTCATCCAGTTGAAGTCATTTGGGTTGTTTCCATTTCCTGGCTTCTGTGAAAAAGGTGTCAATGAACACTGATGAACAAGTATCTGTGGACTAGGATGTTCAGTTCTTTGGTCATATGCAAGTAGTATAGCTGGGTCATATGGTAGATATATTTTTAGTCTTTGAAGATTCTCCATCCTGTTTTCCAGAGTGGCTACACCAGTTCACATGTCTACAAGAATGAATGAGGAAGTGGTCTGCTTTTTCCACAACCTGGACAGCATTTGTTGTCCTTTTTTTGTTGTGGTTGCTGTTGATTTTAAACGTGCTGCCTGGGGTGATGTGAAGTATCAAAGTTGTTTTAGTTTGCATTCTTCTCACTGCTTAGGTTGATAAAGACATTTCAAGATTTCGTCAGCAATTTTTATTTATTCTCTTGAGAACTCTCTGTTTAGGTCTCAGTCCATTTTTCAAATGGTAATTTGGTTTTTGCACTCTACATTTTTGAAATTCTTTGTATATTCTGAGTATTAATCCTCCATCAAGTCTATAACTGGGAAAGATTCGCTCCCATCCTGTTGATTTCTTCTTTACCTGACTGATTGCTTCTTTAGTTGTGCAGAAGTTTTTTAGATTTATGAAGACTCACTTATCAATTGTTTGTCTCATTTCATTAGCAAATTGAGTCCTGTCCATAAAGACAAATACCACACAGTCTTTCCTATCTGTAGTTCCTGGCTCCAAATTCTCAGATGTGCATATACAACACGGAATAACCACAAACCAGAAACTTATAAAGAGTCCACATGTTGGGAAGCTTGGGAGGGAATAGTAGGATAGATATGATATGAAGTGAGAATTGGAATAATGAGGAGGGGATCTGACTGGTGTAGAGGGTGGAAGGTCAATAAAGAAGGAAGAGGAGGGATAAGGAACAAAGAATAGGAATGTTGTGTGTTAATGCTTTAAGGAATTGTATTATTTATTTTTCCTTGAAATAGTACACATACATGAATATATATGCATATGTGTATGTATATTCATGTACACATATACATGTAAATACATATGCATATATACAAACATACTACATATATATTTATATATAAACATATGTATTCATACACACATATTAAAGGAATTTAAGCCACTTGGGCTGACAATAATCACCACAGAACCAGTTCCAGGCAGGAGACACCTCCTTTTGAATGATTGGTCAGGGTACTCCCTTTGACCCCAAAACAATATAGATTGTAGATGTAACCATTGGTCATTTCTTAGTGCCTGAGGATAGGCCACTATTGCAAAAGACACTTCACATTTAGGACAAAAGACTCAGATGATTTGAGCTTGAGCTGACCTCTTTCCTCCAGATGGCTTCCATGGTTCCAGAAAATACTATACAAACTGCCAAGGGAAGGAAACAATTAAACAGTCCTACAAGCTTCAATACTCATTGATCATTTTAAAAAGAAAATGTAAACAGTCATAATTCAAGTTACAGATGCTATGTACTCCTGATAATAATGTAAATCTGAAAGAGGTTCAATTCAAGAGAAAATAAGTTCAATGAAACTCATTGGAAATGTTTTCATGAGGGGTTAGACAGTCACAGGGAGAGAGTCAGGGCAAAGACAAGGGAAGAAGAGGGAAGGCATGACTGTGGAGTGCTAACCAAGGCATTGGGAAAGGGGGAAACTGGAGACAGTCTTTCTGTACCTTCAAGTGTTTTTAGTTGTAGATGTATAAAACCTGACCTTATTCTTTCAATTCTGAAGATGGCAGATATTTAAAGTTCAAGACTCATATGGGTGAATAGAGATTTAGAACAGGCAGTCTTAAAGACATGCATATTTGTTTACTAAGCAATTTATGTAAAGAAGATTTTTAATTATACATATATACTAAAATGTGAGGATATTGAAGGAAACAGGAACTGTAAGAATTTCAATTAATTTCTCTTAAGATTTAGAAAACAATTTGTAAAAAATAGGGATGTTTCTATAAAATACAGTATTCATTTAATCTTTATCATGTTCAGTGACCAAAAATCCTGACCTTCCCTGCACTGCCTTGGGCCTTCTTTGTAGGGAAGGATTTGTTTATAGTGGGAGCTGTCCTGTCCTCAAATGATTTGATTAAAAACTTTATGTCATAAGGAGATGTAGTGAGGCCCACATAAGGCAGCTTTAGGGAGCTGCAGTCAGTTTCTATTTAACAAGCCCCATTTCACCCAATTTCAACAAAATGACTTTTTCTCAACCAGTTGAACAAGGTTGTGAAAATGGCCCACACAGATACAGGCCAAGTTGATTCTAAAAAACAACTGTGTCTGATCACGGGCTCACTCAGCTACTACACAAGACTGTTTCTTGCTCTCCAGGATTTCTTGAAGAACCCCTCTCTCCATCTTCTTCCTCAGGAGTGTCCTGCATGGCTCTCTGCAGAAGCATCTTCAGAGACTGCCTCTGGAACTTGCAATGCCTAATGGAGCCAACAAAGAAGTAAATGATGGGGTTGGCACAGCTGTTAACACAGGACAGGAAAATTGTAATATAAATAACATTGCAAGAGAAAATGGTAGGCATCTTCTCCGTTGAAATGAAAAACATACAAGAGACACTAAAGGGCAGACCAAAGAGTAAGAAGACTAGCACTGTGAGTGCAATGGTCACATACAACCTGGTCACAGGAATCCTCTGTGAGCCACAGAAGATACTGACCAACAGAGCCAGGTTAAATCCACAAGGAACCACGGATAGTGCTGTTACAAATACAACACTGGCAAAAGCAGCATTCTCACAGAAAGAATATTCATGACCCCTAAACAGTAAAATGCAACCCAACCCTAACAGGAGGGTTAACAGTAGAGAGAAGATCCAAAGCAGGGCACACACGACAGATGACGTGTGTCTTGGTCTCTGGCAGTGATACCAGATGGGCCACAAAACAGACAGGCATCGCTCAACACTGATGGCTGCAATCATACATAAACCTGAAAGGTAAGGAGCGAGTGACATAATGGCAAGATATAATGGAACAATGACATTGTTGCCTTTGAACAGGATAAGGATTTGGTTCAGGAATAACACAGTTTGAAAGCAGAGGAAGAGAAAGTCAGCCCCAGCTAGGTTGAGGACATAGACTGAGAAGGCATTCCTGTGCACGTGGAAGCCTAGAAGCCACAGCACTATGGCATTTCCTGCCAGCCCAACCATGCAAATTATGACAGCAAGAATATTGATGATTTTGTACATGGTGACACAGTGTAAGCTTTCAGTGTAGTAACTTCCATCCATTGTTGTGCTGTCAAAGTGTTCTAGGCTGGGATGGATGGACCCACGCTTGAGAATATTCCACTGGTGTTCCTGCAAAGTAAATTGAGATATGAACACATGAAATTTTCTGTTAAGACCACCTGGCTATGTGAGAATGTCTTGCACAGGTTCATAAGGAGGGGGAAACAGGCTTGCAGAGATTATGTAATTTATCAACCCCCCTCAGTGCTAGAAACTTCTTTTAAATTCAGTTTGTACTAACAGTCTATCTGCAGACCACTGCTTCTAGTGATGCTGGGGTAGTCGATGGTCCTAGTATAGTTGCTAATCATCTAATGCTGTGTCAGGAAGAGACAGAGTTCTGAAACTAACTTTCATTCTGTTCCAGGGCTGAGGTTCCTTCTCAGGTGTAGGAATATGGGAGATCCTGGCACAAGCCATAGCTGCCCTCAGTCAGTGTAAGTGGTTTACCAAATGGGGGAAATGGAATCATGAATGAGAGTCAGGAGGGGAATGGGGCTTCTTATGAAGAACTCTGTGCAAACAGTCACATTTCCTGTGCCAGAAGCCTGAGTCTTCATTTTAAAATTTGAAAACTAGAAGGCAAGGAAGCCTTGGAGGACATCAAGCATGTTTATGTTTGTTATTATGTCACCAGTGTCCTATTCTCTGTGGGGTTACAGGGGAGAGTGAAGAACTATAACAAATGAGCAAATGAACCTTAAGTTCAAGGGTAGTTGAAAAATTGGAGCAAATGTTGTTTGGTTGTGAGTTGTACCTACATGCAAAGGAACAGGTCTCTGACATGAAAAGCATGAGCTGTGCTGCAGAGGAAGCTAGAGAGCACCTCCAATTGGAAATAGTGTTCCAAAACCTGAGAAGAGCTTTGAGATCTATACATGAATGCAAACAGTCTGGAAACGAGAGCAGCATAGCTGGGAGGTAGCATCATTTAAAGCTTTCTTTACACTCCACTTCCCCATACAGACATTCTTAATGGGCTTCTTTTTCTCACCCCTGAAGCCACAGAGACATTTGAAGAAAAGAAAGCTTTTCTTTCCCACACTGGCCAATGGTGCTATCAGTAGCTTAGCCTGAACAGTACCCATATAGAAAGTTTTGCATCACAGGATCCTTCTGGATAACTTCTAGACAGAGGCCTTCATAAAGGAGAAATCATCTAATAATATCAAGCAGAGCTCCAGCCTCAGGGAAAGCATCCAGAAGACCTTACAAACTAATGTCACATAAGAGTTTGGAAGAAAATCACCCACAAACTCAGTTGTGTTCACCAAGATCATACCATTCATTCTTGGAGTCTTGATCTCCCCATAGGCGCACAAGGTTTTAATCCAGGCAACCATCCCGGGCACCAACAGCTTAAAACAGTCAGACTGGTAGGAGGTAAGCAGTCGAGTTAAAAAAATTGAGCTTAGTGATGATGGTAATGTTTGGTACAATTGTTCACAAATGGGCATTTCAAGCTTCATGAAATGGAAACAGGAAGCCAAAATAGGATCCACTCATCTTCATCTCCCATTGTGACTGGTTTTGCTAGTCAGTGTTTTTCCAGTCAGTGGAAGACAGTGGTGCTGAGGGTGACTTGAACTATGGAGGCCTGGCTCAAGAGGGTTCAGAGGAGAACAATGTTAGTATGTTGCCCAGACACTATTCTTGGGATATTTTGGTGAAGAATATGGGTGCTTTCTGCCCTTGTCCAAAAAATGTGTCTGAGCCTAAACTGAAGAGTTTTGCATTAATTTCATTGGCCAAGGAAATCTCAAAACAGACTAGTATCAACTCTGTCCTGTGGTTGTTAGAGTTCACTCTTATGCAGATAAAATGAAAAGGAGGAAGCTGATAAAAAAAAGTTATAAAATGTAAATTTGAGGAGAAAAGCGGCACCAAGAAGTGGAATGGAGGTAAGTCCTGTGTTCAAGGATATAAGCAGATTAAGGAAAAGCCTGCTATTAAAAGGAATCAAGGGTTTGCTAACCTCAGGAAAAGACCCTGGTCAGCTAAGCTTCCAATTTGTGAAAAGGACTGAAAGAACAGCTTAGATCCAGGCACGATGGTATGTTCCTTTAATCTCAGCACTCAGGAGACAGAGGCAGGGGGTTCTCTGAGTTCAAGGCCAGCCTGGTCTACATATTGAGATTCAGGACACCCAAGCTTAGGCAGTAAAGGATAGTATCAAAAACAGAAAGGTGGTAAGGTATAATTGAATCAGAGTGCCAAGTTACCACCCCAGCAAGCAGTGGAACTTGGCAGCTTTGGCCATGTGGTTCCAGCTTTAGAGTCAAGGATAGAAGGTTATGGAATCTCCCTCTGCAACAACAGAAAGCATCTAAGGCCAGGCATGTCTCAGGAGTGTCTCTATACGAAGGCCTAGTGAGGCAATTATGTGAAGTTGTGAATGTAAATCCTGGATTGCCATGGAGATCTCAAGATTTTGGAAATGCCATAGCTGTGGGATACCTGTTGAGGAAAGCTGCTAACAGGGAGTTGAATCAGCCCAAGAGAAAGAAGTGTGTTGCAGTCACAAAGATGAACAGAGCTGGAGACCTAAAGAGTGTTTTGACATTGGACATGGAGAAGAAGTGTTTAGAGTTTGCCCAGCTTGTTTTGCGATTTGCTTTGGTCCAGTTTTGCCTCACCATGATCCCTTTCCTCCATTTTGGAATGGTAATGTATATAATGTGCCATTATATGTTGGCAGTATGTGATCTCCTTTTTCATTTTGATTTTATAGAAGTTTCAGTTAAGAGACTGACATGAGTATTGGAAGAGATTTTGGACTTTAAACATATTTGAGATTGTTACAGACTACAGGGATTTTTGAAGTTTGAATAAATGCATTTTTTTGCAATATAATAAAGATATAAGTCTATAGGGCCCAATAAGTGGAATGTGGTGGTTTGAATGAAAATGACCCCACAGGTTCACAGGGAGTGGCACTTAGGAGATGTGGCCTTGCTGAAGTAGGTATAGTGTTGTTGGAGACAATGTGTCTCAGTTTCTTTCTGCTTCCTGCAGATCCAGATATAGAACTCCCGGTTCCTTCTCTTGCACGATGTCTGTCTGCCTGTCACCGTGCTTCCTATCATGAGGATAAAGGACTAAACCTTTGAACCTGTAAGCCAGCCCCAATTAAATGTTTTCCTTTAGAAGAATTACATGATCATGGGGTCTTTTCACAGTCATAAAACCTTAACTAAAACATAGTTCATAGCCATTCACCCAAGAACTATAGAATACATATCCTTGTCAGCAACCTACAGATTTTTTCTATAATATATCATATTTTAGGTTATAAAGGAGTCTTAATGAGCATAAAGGGAACTGAAATGTTTTGTACAATACTAGTTCACAATAGAATAGCATTACAAGTGGTCAACTGTAGCAAGTATCTTAACAGGTCTTATTAATAAAAACAAACCTGAGGCCAGATATTGGGGTTAATGCTGGAAGGTCAGAGAAGCAGAACTAGCCACAGCTATCTCTCCTTGCCAGTTCCTCAGCTGATCCTGTTTCCTCAGACTGGAAGCCTCTGTTTCCTCATCCAGAATGGATCTCAGCTGAAATGCTGCTCAAAAGCCTAAAAGCTTAACCAGCTCTAGTTCCTGGTTTTCATGTCTTATTTACCTTTCTGCTTTTTTCCATCACTTCCTGGGATTAAAGGCTCACTTCCTGGGATTAAAGGCTCTTGTTATCACGCCTAACTGTTTCCAGTGTGGCTTTGAACTTACAGATATCCAGAGGGATCTCTGCCTCTGGAATGCTAGGATTAAAGGCATGTTCGCCACCATTTTCTGGCTGTTCTGTTCTCTGACCCCAGATAATTTTATTAGGGTACATAATATTTTGGGGAACACAATATCACCACAGTCAACAATCCATAGCCCAAACGATTATGTATAGCTCAGGTTTGTGCAAGCCACCCATAGGCCAGACTGGGTCCTCAGAACCTGGATTGGCAGGAAGACTTCCATGGCCCATCTGATGCTGTCTACCTCAGGTGTATGCAAGCCACCCATAGGCCAGCCTGGTGGGTCCCATTATGATAAGCAAGTATGTGGTCGAGAAATGGGAGAGAAGGAGAGAAATGGTTCATGTGCTATGGAATGAGGTAGAATTGAACAGGTTAATATGGTGAGGAGTAGGCTCATGTGGGAGACCTTCTTGCCAATTAGGGGCATGGTGGCATCTGGGTCAGATTGTTGCCAGGGGCCATGTCTGGGTCCATGGTTCTACCACAGCCAGGGGCTGTGTAGTCATCCATGGCCCCATTGCTAAAAGGATCCATGGAGTTGTCCAATGTCTGGGCTGCCATCAGTGGCCATGTGAGTGTCCAGGAGCTGTGCCACCACCAGAGTCACGCTGACCTGTGGGGCCTGTGCTACCATCCAGGGCCATAGTGTTATCTAGGCCTGAGATGCTGAGAGGGCCATATCTGGGTCCTCGGCCCTACAACAGTTATGGTCTGGGTCAATGTCTGTGGCTTCTGTTGTAACCGAGGTCTGTGTAGTTGCTGGCATCTGGCCAACCACCTGGGACTATGTTGTTGTCCAAGGTCCATACCACATCTGGGGCCATACAGACCAAAGTGGCATATTCTGCTTTCTGTTGCCATGGTGATGTCTGGGCCAGGGCTGCTGCTGGGAGCCATGTATGGTTCTCTGCCCCTACTGCATCCAGGGTCTCTATATTTGTTCATGGATCCTTTCACCATGAGGGCATGCAGATTCCTTGAGTCTGAGCTAACACCTGGGGCCATTTTGGTATCTGAGGGTCATGCTGCCACTGGGGTTATGCTCATCTGGGTGACCTATACCACCATCTGGATTCATGGTGACATCCAGACCTGGCTGCTGCTGAACACCATGTCATGGTCTATGGTCCTACCACAACCAGTTTCCATGTAGCCACCAAAGGTTACACAGAAGCCTGAGATAGGGGCTGCAACCTGTGACCTTGTTGGTGTCCAGGACCCATGCCACCACCAGAGCCATCCTGATCTGGGTGTCCTGTGCTAACACCCGGAGCCAGGATGTCACCCAGGCCCATGCTGCTGCTAAGGACCATGTCTAGGTCCATGGTCCCACTTTACCTGGAGTCTGTGTTGATGTCTGTGGCGTGTGTCGTCTCAGGGGGCCATGGGATACATTCCTGATGAAATCAGAGAGCTATGTTGTGCCAGCCCCACCATTCACTGATGGTGATATAACTAGATCTGCCCCTCACTGGATACTGCTATAAGAAAGCTCAACCTGATTATATGATTTTATTTATCATATGGCAGAGCTGGGCCCCACACTTTGGAGAGATTGTCCAACCTCTCATTATGGGTGAGGGATAATTGACCCTGATGGTGTGGATGTGGGGGAGCTGGCTCTGACCCTCACCTGAGGGATGGCCTCAGTGGTCTGGACTGATCAGCTCAACTACCTACCCAGGCCAACAACCAGGCTTGGGGTTGTCCCACCCTAAAATCTACTCAACCTAGGACCTTCTGGAGCTGGTGAAGGGACTGGTACTGTGAAACGGTACCCACAAGATCTCAGTGGCTCCAGGTGGCCTTAGGATATCCAAGATGTTTTTCAGTGAGGATCCATTGATGATTGTATAACAGAAACCAGAGGTCTTGAACCAGACCAATGACTCTTTGCAATGAACATTTCAAGTAAAGCTGCTTGAACAAAAGGATATACTGTGTGACACATTGAAGCACCCATTGCTACTAAGATGAATGAAGAGGTGTTGGAGAAGCTGAAAAGATGGAGGAACTAAGAGGTTTTTTGTTTGTTTTTCTTTTTCTTTTTGTTTGTTTACTTGGTTTGGTTTGATTGATTTTCTTCTGGGGGGCAATGCAGGGGTAAAGGTAGCATATGGAGGGCTTGGGATGTGAGTGAATTAGGGTGCCTGATGTGAAATCTCCTAAGATATAATAAAGAAATTATGTTAAACAAAAATAGACGTGGTCACAAAAAGAAACAATAAAATAACATACAATGACATAAAGAATGGTCAGTGGATCAGCAAAAAAATGACAAGAGGACTGGAAAGATGGCTCAGCAGTTTAGAGCATTGTCTGCTCTTCCAGAGGTCCTCAGTTCAATTCCCAGCAACCACATAGTGGCTGGCAACCATCTATAATGAGATCTGGTGCCCTCTAATGAAATGCAGGCATATGTGCAGGCAGAACACTGTACACATAATAAGTAAATAAGTTTAAAAAAATGACATGAAAGTAGAAAAGAGACTGGTTGGCAGGAAGAAGAAGATCAACAGGATTGATGAGGGCTGAAAGAAGATAACTGGGTGAATATGATCACAACGAATTGTTACATGTATAAAACTGAAAAAAATGACAATAACATAGATAAATGGTATTCACAGTGATTTAGTCAATGTTATTCCAAGATGTAAGGGTGGTAAAACATGGTTAAATAAATAAATTAATGTAATAAAGAGCATAAATATGAAGCAAAATTAATCATTTCAAAATATGGGGCAAATGAAGTGACAAAATTGAATGCCACCCAGGCTGACAATCTGTGAAGAAACTTGGAAAAAAATAGTATAGCCTAATATGGTAAAAGCAATATAGCATAAAGAGATAGCCAACAGGTCTCTGAATTGGGCAAACAGAAAATTGTTTAATAAATATGAAACAAGTATGACCTCTTGACTTGATATATTCAACACTGAGCTTGAACTCTTCATAAAAGTAATAAGTCAAAAGAAAAAGGCATCCAACTTAAATTTTAAAGGGTAAAAATTGACTTTATCCTTTATTTAAAAAGCATATAGCCTAGAAATGTTTCAGTGTATCAGAAAGTGAAGATGGGCAATATTTATATCCTCATCCTCAGATTGTGTAAGACTTTAATATTGTTTACTCAAGAATAAATGCACACATGCAAATATTTACAGCATTAGATGATGAATCATGTGTTAATTAAAAAGGTAAATGCAACAAAAGTCATTGACCAGCACTGGCAAAGTGATAAAGAAGTTCTCAACATTTCTAACTCTTTTTGTCAACAGCCCTGAGTATATATACAATTATTCAAGCATGGACAAATCATTGATACTGATCATGGGCAGTATATTGAGGTAAAGACCCAACACAGGTTAGTAGAGCAGCAGGACACACTTAGGTGCAGAGCCTGGAGAAGGATGTGGTTCTGACATGACACTCAGCAGAGGAAGGAGGAAGAAGGAAGGAGAGGTGAGGTCTGAGTGGTGCTGCAGAGAGGGACCTGAAACATGGGCATGTCTAATAGAGGATTGCTAAGTGGAGTGCAGTAAATGAGAAAGAATAACCTAACACAACATGTGTCTTCTCCATAGTCTGTGCTGGAAGATTGTAGAAGATGGAGAGTTTTCTCTGATGACAGAAGCTTTCTGTGCAGACTGAAGAGAAGCTGAGAAGATGCAGCAATTGAAATACAAATAGTGATGGATAGGCAGTTGCAACTAGACTCTAGTTAGAAGAGGAACAGGATGAGCTCATATGTGGACTAAATGAATTCATTCTTTAAAAGCTTTCTTATATTGTCACCTTGAATGACACCTAGAGAATGTGATGTAAGAATGCCTGTTTTAACCAGTTTTCTCGGGATGGAATTGTAGTATAGAAGGATGGGTGATTATACCTGTCTCTGTCAATGTGAATTCCAATCCAGAAAAACTGCCTCACTAACAGTACAGTGTGTGTGTGTGTGTGTGTGTGTGTGTGTGTGTGTGTGTGTGTGTTCGCATGCATGTACACAGGTGTTTGTAGAAGTTACAGACAGATGTCAAGTTTTTCTTCAGTAGATCCCTACCTTACTTTTTGAGATAGGTTTTCTCACTGAACATGGAGCTCACACATTCAACAGCAGACCAGTAAGCTCCATGGATTTTCTAGTCTTGCTTCCCTCACACTGGAGTTATGGCTTGCCCTGCCAGACCTGGATTATTCTGGAGACTGGAATTCATGTTATCATGCTTATACCACAGTTGCTTTATAAAATAATCACACTACCCAGGAAAGGATTACCCCCTTGACAAACTTGTGTACACCACAACACTCTGTGCCTATTAGAAGTGAATAATGGACAGGCACAGGAGAATTCTCCACAATATAAGCAAGATAGAAGCCATAATTATGGATGATTAAAATCCCTAGCTAAAAAACTTGTGAAACAGCAGGAGACAAGTCAAATGAGGCTGATAATGGAGGTGGTGGACATCAGCTACAGTCAGCACAAAAGTGACAATGGTAGTGTTCACCTGTAACCCCTGGACATTCATTCCTTAAACAACATTTGTTGTGATGTTGTCCCTTGGGAGAAACATGTTTAAATATACAAAAAGGATTCCTGAAATAAAATTAATATTATATCATTGTGTTTCTCTCTCTGCATCTCTTGTGGTGCTTTCTCTCTGTTTCTGCTCCACTTTCCTGTATTTTTGAGCAGATACCAAAAATCTCCCTATGATCTCATGCTTGAAGGATCTTCAAGACCTTTATTGACTGACAAAGAGGCCAAGTCCATTTATTTCTCTCTTAATGAATTATCTGAGTTTTTAATTAAAGGGGATCTCAATTTGCATTCAGTCTTGATCAGATGACAAAACGTTACTAGAAACTGGAGATTCAGAGATGAGTTTGCATTCAATCTTGATCAGATGACAAAACGTTACTAGAAACTGGAGATTCAAGGCTGTGTCAGGATTTTATAGGAACAACCCCCCGCTCCCCTCTGTGTCTCTTCCCTGAACTGACATGTTGATGTGGCTGAGAGTCCTTGACCACAGCATGCCACTGCCCCTTTAGGTCTGAAGAATAGCAATGCTGTACTTCTTTGTCTGGCCAGGTGCGGCTGCAAACTCATGCATAACAACTTTCTTGGAAAGGTATTTTCTACAATTCTGTATTTGAGTAGCCACTCTCATGCTATCACAAATAAGAAGTATATTTCCCTGCATAAATTTCAGTCTAATCTTGTTATTTTTGATCAAAATGGGTTATTCCCCCACAAAAGCAGCACTAGAAGAGTAAAATGCAAGCAAGACAAAAACAACTCTTTGGAGGTCATGAGAGCAATGATCTACGACAGTTAAATCTAGAAACCTCACGGTGGAAGATTTGCAAATGAGAAAGTTTTTCCTTCCATCTTTCTCTCTGCTCTCTGACATCTCACAGAAGTGCCTTATCTCACCCATAAGATCTGTCCTTTTCTCTAAGTTTCTTTTTATTTGAGGCAGTTGGTGACATTTTAAGGGCACAAGAGAGCAAAATGCAAGATTCTTGAGAATTGTATCTTCTACCCATCTCCTGGTCAGCAGTGTGTTGATAACAGCAGTGCTTCTCCATGCATTTAGTTATCCCCTCTTACTACTGACCTATAACTATGAACTCTCTTCCCCCTCCCTCATCTCTCTTGTACTCCAGTACCAATTCCTTCTGCTGATTATTGGAGTGAAGGAGTGGACATCTTCCTTCACCAGCTTGCTTTATCATTATTCTTCAATTATCTCCTCTGTCCCTAAGAGCTGTGGCCTTTGTAAATAAATACTTCCTGTGGTATTCTTTGGTTATTCAAATTCTAGCCATCTGTTTCTTCTTGAATGCAATATACAAACTTTACAGATCAGCTTTGAGAAGCAACAAATAATGAGCCTGTTGTACAGGGTTTTGCCCTGGGAAACAAAATAGTCACATTACATTTCTCCTTAAAGAAATAACAGACATAAATATGAATGATTTTGGAGAAAATAAGAAAAGTCTGTTTAAGCCAGTCCATCTCTCTACTTCAAAAGGAAGCTTCTGTCTAATTTCCTTCCCAGGAAGAAGCCCTGGCCCCAAATGTTTCATTTTTGTGGTAGCCACACAGTGATACGGATATAGAGAAAACTCCAAGATAGTAACTCTCTGAACATTCTTGGAATATGTCCTTACCTTTCTTCAATTTTCGGGTCTAGAGGTGGAGAGCTGACCAAGGCTGAAGAAGGCCCTCTCACAGATTGGTTCTAAACTCTGCTTCCTTGTTCTGGAATTGGTATTTGCATTTGGGAGCTGAATAAATGTTTCTGACCCAGGTGAGGCTTATAAAGCAGACCATGTGACTTCCAGTATGTATATGGGGAACAAGTCACACACTGGAAACTTCTGAGTCCAGATGCCCACTAAGATGTTTCTTGGCATCTGCCCATTTCCTCTCTCTTATCAGCCTCTCCCATCCCATCCTTTCAGGTCTACCTCTGTCCAAATAATTACTCTTCTCTCTTTTATGGGCCTACTCCCATCATAGGTTGCAACATCAAGTATCATCTTGAGTTGTGTGAGTGCATAACAGTATCATAATCATATCATGCCTCACATAACATCTTCTACCCTCCCATCCTAAGTGGTCTACCTACCTGTAAATACTTTTGTTCTCTCCATTAAGTGACAATCCCCACCACATTTAGCAACATTAAAGATTGCCAGCTTCGAGTTTGTGACTGTATAATTGAAGCATAAGCAGACCATTCAGCCTTGCAGGGTTCTGCATGGTGATCGTGCATGATACTTCTTCCACAGCAGTGCTGCACTCAGTGTGGTTTTCTTCCAAATGACATTCAAGCTGACAGTGCTTCTGAATCCTCTCCAGGTCTCCTAAGTTCCATCTCTCACCCATCTTCACACTTTTATTCTTAATGAAGAATCAGCCTGCCTCTGTCTTAGTCTTCAAGACCATGAGAGTAAATACAAATTAGGTTCAGTCCTTTTAATGATTAAACCTCTGCTTTTCAAAGATTAGGTTATGTCTCATCTGTGACCTTAAGTAGAAATTGTTCTGTACTGACTGTTCCAGGAATGGTAATCATGTCTTTGTTTCAAAAAGTTGTTTATAACTACCATGCAAAACTACCTTTGCTTCAAAAGGTCAAATGACCACCTATTTTTATGTTATGACTACCTATTGTGATTATCTTGTTTTGACAACATGTTATATTCTGATTCTGCAACTCAGCCTGTTTCCCCCAATTGGAAACCCTCCACACCTGAAATCTATAAAAGCCTTGTCTTCCTTACATCCAATGCTGATTTTCGAGCCCCATCTTAGGGGGCAGCAACCCATGTACATGAAGTAAAATGCTTGCTTCAATTTATTACTTGCTTTAATTAATTTGGCCATGTTGATTTGGGTCAGTGGTCTTTTTCCTCCCATCTTTGGGATTAATACTAGCACCTCTGAACAGAACTGTTATTTTTATTTTACTTCATCAATATAAAGAAGTGTATTGGCCCACCAACCTCATTAAATGCAAATTTCAGTGTGTGTACCAGTTTGTATAACCTATTCCATAAAATTTGTTAATCTTTGTATTCTTAGAGTGTAAATGCTCTTAATTTTAAGTATTTTTATATGATTTAACATTAAATCCTTGAAATCATAGGCACCTTGGGTTCCTTTCCAGTTATTAAAAATGTATTTCATTTGGAAGACAAGAGGGACAAGTACATTGTAGACTTTTGGGAAAATGCTGTGTTTTGAATGTGGCTTAACTGTGTCCAGCAAGTAGTGTATACTTGTTCAGCAAGTGTGATGGCTTTGGGAGGATGTGTGGGGCTTTTAAGGGGTGAATCCTAATGGCTGGTCCTTAGGGAACTTGAACCTGGTTTCACATGTGATCTATAGTGTTGTTTGAGAGTTGTCATAAAAAGAACATTCCTGGCCTTACTTGGGTCTCATTGCTTCCTGTATCTTCCAACATCTAGCCTTGGCCATGCCCAGAACCCTGCAGCACATGTGATGTTCAAAGCCGAACTGACCTACTCTAGTGATAGGATGGCCAAACACCCTAATTGTCATGCTAGAAACCCCATCCAATGACTGAGGGAACTGGATGCAGAGATCCATGGCTAGGCCCCGGGTGGATCTCTGGGAGTCCAATTAGCGAGAATGAGGAGGGTTTATATGAGTGAGAATTGTTAAGACTAAGGTT